>NW_022986240.1:317686-395722 GCF_902500255.1 Thalassophryne amazonica | reverse complement strand
TGAGGCCTGCATTCTTCACATGGTGGATCACGAGGTTTAATTTGATCAAACTGGAGTCCTGTCCAGAGTAAACCAGTGACTGCTGGGACAGGCTCCTGGATGTACAGTCCCCTTCATAAGTGAAGTACTGGAATGACATACCTCCCAGTCAGTCTGGAACTTGAAGTTTAGATCTTCCCTCTGTCAGTCTCACTCACTGTTCAGTGATGCTTCCCATGTGGAGTTTGAGACTTCCAGCAGACATGATCCTGCCCAGAATCCTGGCTTCTTGTTTTTCCCCGTCAGTGTCTGGACTGTCTCAGGCGTACATGTTGGTTCCTGACTGGAATGGCAGAGATCAGTGTCTCTGTTGCAGTTGTGAGATCAGCTTTTTCTCACCAGTGGTAGGATTTAGTTCATCTACTTTGTCTGCCAGAGAAACTTTCCATTGAGGAGCTCTGTCTTCAGTGACCTCTTAATCCTCACTACCCTCTGGGGACTGAAGAGCACTTTGTCCTTGGGGCCTCCCTTCCTGTTGTAGAGTCATGGATGCTCTTTCTTTGATCCTGGGTAGTGACTATAACACTCAGTCAAGCCTGGTCGCCATCTGGTCCCCATCTTTTCACTGGCTGCACAGTGTCAGGGTCCTGGACCTCAGGTGCCACCCTCTGTGCACTGGAAGACTTTCCTTGTCTTGATGGCCCTGACTTCTATCTCCTCTCCTCCTTTGACCAGTTTATTATTCCACCAGGATACCTGATGATGACTGGTCAGGCAGACATTTTGCTAGCTTGAAAGTACACACCCTGATTGACGTAACACGTCCGTGCACGTCATCAGTGCATTTGAAAGATGAAAAAGATCAAGAGTGGCACATTTTCACTAAGATGTACTCACGAACAAATCTGGAAGATGAAACGGCAAAGGCAAGATGATGAACTTTGCCTGCAAACCACCGTTCAGGTTAATTAATTATCAAGTTAATGAACTTGAGTGTTGTGGCGTGACCTTTATTTCTCTAAACACTGAAGATATTTGGGTGTGAGACTAAAAGATAACTATTAATTATTGCCTGGTACTTATGAACATAGCAACTTTAGGTTCAGAACACTAAACTGATTTGAGACAATAAAAGTATTGGATCAGCTAGACCAGGGGTTTTCAAAGTGTGGGAGAGTAACCCCCCCCCCCCCCCCCACCCACACACACACACAATTTCAACATCTTCTTGTGTTTTGTTTTTATTCTTTTACATCATAAAACACATCATTAAATACATTTTTAAGGTATTTGTGTGTTTTTAAGGAACTGTCTATGCATTTACACATTTTACAGCCTTCATAAACATTTTAAACATGTTTTAAATAACTTTCTATTCTTTCACACATTTTACACCATTTTCAAACATTTTAAACATGTTTTCAAAGAACTTTCTATTCTACGAGGTTTATTAGACAATAAACCGACCCTTTTATTTATTTTTTTACTATATGGATTTGAATGATGTGCGATTACACCAATCATGCTTGAACCCTCGTGCGCATGCGTGAGTTTTTTCATGCGTGTCGGTGACGTCATTTCCCTGTGGGCAGGCCTTGAGTGAGATGTGGTCCCGCCCTCTCGGCTGAATTCCTTTGTTTCACACGCTGCTCCAGACGGCGCGCGTTGCTTTATCAACATTTTTTCTGGATCTGTGAGGAATATCCGAGTGGACACTATTCGAGAAATTACGCTTGTTTTCGGTGAAAAGTTTAACGGCTGATGAGAGATTATGGGGTGTTTCTGTCGGTGTAAGGACTTCCCACGGAGCGGGACGTCGTGCAGCGCCCCCAGGCGCCGTCGTAGGCCTGTTTCAAGCTGAAAACATCCTAATTTAAGGCTTAATTCACCCAGGACGTCGTGAGAGAACAGAGAAGATTCAGAAGAGGCTGGCATGGGGACTTTATGCGGACATTCCACTGTTTAAGGACATTTTTTAATGAAAGACGTGCGCGCAAATTTGCCGAGTCGTTTCCGTGACGACTCGGCAAATCTGTGTGCGCCGTGACAGGAAAAACACCTCCGTGTTGAAAACCATTTGTAAAATTCAGGCAGCTTTTGATGGCTTTCAACAAGTGAGTAACTGAGAAATTGTTTAACAGCTTGGGCATGTTCCAACGTGTCCGTTAAGGTTTCCAACTGAGGTGTTTTTCCTGTCGCGACCCCCCGCAGTCGGGTCCGGCCCGACATGCGACTCTGCCCGCACGTTCTTTCATTACAAAATGTCCGTTAACAATGGAATGTCCGAATAAACTCCTCATGCCGACTTCTTCTGAAAGTTCTCTGTTCTCTGGCGACTTCCTGGGTCAACAGAGCCTGAAATGTGGAAGTTTTGAACTTGAAACGGCGAGACGCTGCCGACTCGAAGTGCAGATCGCCGTCAGGCGCCGTGGGCCGTCCTTACAGCGACACTACCAGACCAAAATCTCTCATCAACCGTTAAAATTTTTACCGAAAACCAGCTGAATTTATCAAATGGTGTCCACTCAGTTGTGCCTTACAGTTTTGAAAAAAATTTGATCAAAGCAGCAGTCTCTGAGCCATTCCTAAACAATGAAAAAAACGACAAGAGGGTGGGCGACTCCTCACTCAAAGACTGCCCACAGGTGAATGACGTAACCGACAGGCGTGAAAAAACTCTCACATGCCCACGAGGGTTCAAGCATGTCTGATGTAATCACACGTGATTCAAATCCATATAGTTTTTGAAAAAAATAATAAGGTCGGATACTTTTCTAATAGACCTCGTATTTTTATCTTTAGTCATTTTTTAAACATCTCTGCGTGTTTTTGAATGTGTTTGGCATAACTGACACATTTTAACATAAATAATAAGGGATGGGTATTGATAAGATTTTATCAATATTGATGCCGTTATTGATTCCACTTATTGATCCGATTCCATATCAATTCCCTTATCAATGCCTGCTGTGAATATTCTGTGTATTATAAGCAGTGGTGGGCACAGATAACCAAAACATTAACTTCAATAACAGATAATCAGATAACTGAAAAGTTATCTTCGATAAAGATAAAACAATAAACCACCCAAAAATGTATCGGAAGTTACAGATAACCGATAAATTCCAATATTGTCTCTGGTATATTTACAACTACTAATTAAACGAATTTAAGTTTTAATGCCACAATAGCTTCTCGTAATATTAAAAGTAACAACAGACCCAAACAATGAAACCACACCTTCATCTCTGAACATTCTGCCCCTGCTGGAAGTGCTTGTTTACTCCAGAGCTCCCAGCACAGAGACACTCTGAGAGCAGCCATAAAGCCAACTCTCTATCAATCACAACGCTCCGGTCAGGCAGAGGTCTTGAAAAATAAAGTCATGCTGACTTATGGTTTTGATTTATAAATAATATTAATACCGATAGAAAAACTCCATTAATGTCAATTCTGTCATTTGTACAAAGTTAAAATATAGCATATATCTTTTAATGTTGAATAATGCAACTAATTCTGAGGTTTTGTAACAAACACAGACAGATCACAAAGGATTCTGTGTAAAAGTACCTCTGCTAAACACTGATTGGTTCAGTCATTCATTATGTAAATCAACATGTTAATGTGACGTGTGTTGGTGTTTACAGATAAATGTGCCTTTATAAAATATTCCATTTTTTTTTTTTATTTGTAAAAACAGGCATTTTTACAGAGCCCTGGAAGTGTCATCGCAAAATGTTTTGCATGTGCAGAGAATGTGAACATGTTTTATGATGTTGTAAAACATGCTTTACACTGTGCAAGATGATTTTTCATGCAGGAATTATTTTGGACCGAGTTTCAGGTTAATCGCGCGTCCTGCATCGTGTCATGTACATGGAGTAACAAGCTGCGTTTAACATCTCACGACCACCTCCTGATCGCCGATCGTATGGTCCAATGAAAATCAAACCTGTTTGATATTATTCTGGTCAGCCGTCATGAGGGTATCCTGCTGCTGACAAGCTACAAGCATCTAACCGCTCGCACTGTGCCTGTGCAAACACGGCAGAGCTGTCTTGTAATGTTATTTTTTTTTTGCTGTTGTTTTGTTTTTAAGCTTCATTTTAAAAAAAAAAAAGCCATTTGCAAAGCCAAAAAGTTGATTTGACAATCATCTGATATAACCAGGGTCAAAATAAATAGAACACCGCCATCTACCAGACGCTTAGTACTTAGGGCAAATACTGCCATGAACACTACTGGCCAGTAGATGGCAGTCGAGGCCTTGAAAACAAAATTCCAGATAATCCGTGTCTGCTACATTTAAAATGCGTAGGATTTAACAAACGCAAATACAATAACAACGTCTGTAAACCCAGAGAATTTATTCACGAGAGTTTTAGGCACTAGAGTTTAATGCTGTTGTCTGTGGAGCCTGAACAGAGTGTCTGAAATGCAATTGTCCTGTCATGAACGTGCTGAGATTACATCATCCTACCCATAATGCACTGCTGGGCACAGCATGTGCTCACAAAACCTTAAAAATTAGCACATTACTTTAAAACTAAAACATATATCTGATATTTTCACTTTATAAAACTTCAGACATGACAGTAATTTTTAATAACTTGTCCAAAATTAGTTTGGTTAAAACTTGAACCTTAAGTTAAAAATGTATGCCTCTGGATGACTTAGGTGATATTGCCAGCATATCGGTATGGTTTTAAGGGAAATTATTGTTATTATTTATTTATTTATTTTGGCCATTTCTCCTTTGTCTGCAGAGGATAGAGATGCTTTTCATAGAAGCAGCTCTCTTCTGTTAGCAGAGGGTATAACTGTCCATCTGTTACAAAACTTTTAACAGGTAGGTGCTGAACTGATTTTAAATTTTAAAAATGTTTGTCGCTGTTCAGCTTTGTTTACTTTGTTTATCGGTCTAAAAGTTATCGGACAAAAATTAATCAGAAGATAATTGGTCCGATAATGGTTTTTAAAGTTATCTAAAAAATCCGATAATTAAAACATTATCTTCGATAATTATCTGTTATCAGATTATCGGAAGTGTGCCCACCACTGACTATCAATCAATCAATCAATCAATTTTTTTATATAGCGCCAAATCACAACAAACAGTTGCCCCAAGGCGCTTTATATTGTAAGGCAAGGCCATACAATAATTATGTAAAACCCCAACGGTCAAAACGACCCCCTGTGAGCAAGCACTTGGCTACAGTGGGAAGGAAAAACTCCCTTTTAACAGGAAGAAACCTCCAGCAGAACCAGGCTCAGGGAGGGGCAGTCTTCTGCTGGGACTGGTTGGGGCTGAGGGAGAGAACCAGGAAAAAGACATGCTGTGGAGGGGAGCAGAGATCGATCACTAATGATTAAATGCAGAGTGGTGCATACAGAGCAAAAAGAGAAAGAAACAGTGCATCATGGGAACCCCCCAGCAGTCTACGTCTATAGCAGCATAACTAAGGGATGGTTCAGGGTCACCTGATCCAGCCCTAACTATAAGCTTTAGCAAAAAGGAAAGTTTTAAGCCTAATCTTAAAAGTAGAGAGGGTGTCTGTCTCCCTGATCTGAATTGGGAGCTGGTTCCACAGGAGAGGAGCCTGAAAGCTGAAAGCTCTGCCTCCCATTCTACTCTTACAAACCCTAGGAACTACAAGTAAGCCTGCAGTCTGAGAGCGAAGCGCTCTATTGGGGTGATATGGTACTACGAGGTCCCTAAGATAAGATGGGACCTGATTATTCAAAACCTTATAAGTAAGAAGAAGAATTTTAAATTCTATTCTAGAATTAACAGGAAGCCAATGAAGAGAGGCCAATATGGGTGAGATATGCACCCTATAAGTAGGCTTTACAGGTTTTCTATATCAACAATATTTTAGAGTCTTAAAGTAAATAAATATGAAATTGGTTACTGGATCCTTAAACTCTGGACATAAATAAAATCTGTATTTTTTCTCAAAAGCATTTCCTTTCAGACATTAATGGCATGAATGTCACTCCGTACCTGGCTGTGCTGCAATTCAACATCAATATCATTCATAAAGAATGCAGGACATCTCATTTTGGGAGGAAACGTTTTAGTCTGTTGTAGTTTGTTGTCTGTGTTGCAACGTTTGGAAAGAGGTGTCATTTGATATAAACGGTGATTCACTTTGAAGTTATTCATTCCAGACTTGAACTTAACTCGGCAGAGAGCAGCGCAGCATTTGGAGCTGTGCGAATGGAATGGATGATGATTCTCATTTCTTACCTGCAACAAGACAAGAGTCCCACTTAGTGACTTTAATCCACACAAAAGTGACTCATGATTGACATATTTTAATGGCTTTGAAAAGCAGTGAAGCAATGAACCAAAGAAGTATTGGATTGGAGCACTGCTTTGTTGGTTCAAGCTTCGAAGTGGAGCCATTACAGAAGCGCTTGATTACAGACACGCTGCGGGGTCTGTACTGGATGGGTGTGTAAAAGCGGCCAACATGCTGAGTCATACTTTACAAACAAAACTCTGTTTTGCACATTTTTTTTGTTTGTTTTTTGTTTTTTACAAATGGAAAAAATTACATATTTATGAAATACACATCTATTTTTAAAAACCAACACACAAGTTACAAATTGGAAATTTGTGTTTGTGGATCACAAAACACGTGTGAAAATCAAGGACTATTAGTAGATCACCCTCTGTGCATTTGCAGGTATTAATGAGACAAATTTAACTTCAATTAAAAAAGTAAAAGTTTGCCTGTACACACTGTCTTTTAAAGCAGACACACTGTCGATCATAATACATTGTAGCAATGTGTCAAAAGAATTCTAAAGAATTGTAAATATACTTATCAATTATTAATGTCTTTGTTTCTGTCTTTGATTCTGTCTTTCATATACATATATATATATATACATACATATTCGCGGCCTCGCAGTTTCGCGGATTTTTTTAGTGCTATTTTGCATGCTTCTTCTTTTTTTTTAACAGCGCATTGTGTTCTGCGTCCTTATCAGGCAGGCAATTACTCTCACTACCTCCGATGCGCTTACTGAGTCTGCGAGCTAACGCCAAAGCGGGCCACTCACACCGCCCCCCTGTCTCCTGTGCGGAGCTGCGGACAAGTCTGGCAACAGGTCCAGAGATGACGCTCGCTGTTTTGATGCGGAGCGCTCCAGCAGCCTGCAAGGATAGACTTCTTGTGGAAAAATCCACAGTGCCCGCTGCATGGTCTTGGTAACCGCAGCTGCAGAGCTCAGTGTCATGACCAGCCCTGTTCCAGGCTTTGATTCCTTTTTTGCCCCTTTCTTTGCTGCATCTTCTGTTCCTGCTTGATTTATTAGTGGTTTATTTTCATCATGAGTTATTCTGTTATGTTTTTCTTATCACTTTGTTACTTTCCATACTATATAGGCATTGTCCAGTTCTGTTCTAGTTTTGTTCAGCCCGTTTGTGTTTTCATTGTTTTTCATTTAGCTTTCATCTGTATATGTTTTCTGTTATACTTTTATATCGGGTTTTGATTTCTGTTTATTAGTCTGTTCCTGTTAATTCTGCTTTTGTATTGATTTCCTGATCAGTTCTAGTTGCTTTTGTACTCATGCTCATGTTTGATTTTGGTTCCTGTTGTTGTATTACATTCTGACCATGATTTCCATTTTAGCTCTGTTCTGCTTTTGCTGTTTGTTTCCATTCTGCACCTCCCATCATGTCTTCATTCCTGGTCTCACGCCCAGTTACTTCTGTTCACTCCACGCCCTGCACCTGCCATTATGTTTCCCTCACTTTGATGCAGTCTGTTTTGTTTCCGTTCGCTCACACTCTTGCACCTGCTCCTGTGTCTTTGTCTATTACATCACGCCACTTTGCTCACTCCCTTCCTTGCACTCTCGCCCTGTCTTACTCTTTAGCCAGAAGCCACACCCCTTCTAGATTGTTCCTCACGTGCACCTCGTTTACACCACCTGTCCCTCGCTTCTCACTAATTAGTCCACAAGTATTTAAACTCCACAGTCCTTCACTTCTTCACCAGATTGTTGTCTTAGCACACTTTCCAGCGCCCATTACAGTCCTGTTTTTGTCTTGCCGTGTTTTGAACCTTGCTCTGTTACCTTGACCATGCCTTTTGCTTCATCCCGGATGTCTGGTATTGCTTGTGCCTCTGAAACCTGCTTGTTTGTGACTGAGTCTCAGCCTGATCCTGTTTGTACCTCTGCCACGCTGACTGACCACATGTGTACTGAACCTTTGCCTGAAATAAAGACCACGTTTTCTCTTACACCTAAGTCAAGTCTGGGAGTCTGTATTGCGGGTCCAGCCGCTCCTGGTGATGGTCTCCTGCCCGTCCTGACACTCAGGGACCATGTGGATTCTTTGCGGTTCCCGCATCCGTACCCCCGGAGGCAGTGAGCGAAGGGAGAGCACGCGCATTGTGTTCTGCATGTGTCTGTTTATAATCTTCTCGCCCAGAAGAAAAAAGAGTGTTTACACAAGAGAGAAAAGTGAGAAAATGTAAATGCATGTTTGAGAAAAGTGTATAAAGTGTGTAGTGAGGGGTTTGACAGCCTTAAAACATTTGTAATAATTGTAAAAAAATAACGCTGACTACTTTGCGGATTTCGCCTATTGCGGGTTATTTTTAGAACGTAACTCCCGCAATAAACGAGGGACCACTGTGTGTGTGTGTGTGTGTGTGTGTATGTGTGTGTGTGTATATATTGTTGTGTGGGCCGCTGAAGAGGAGGTACTGCTGGCCCACCACCACCAGAGGGCGCCATGCTTGGAGTGCGGGCTCCAAGCACGAGAGGGCGCCAGACCTAGAAGAAGTGACAGCTGTCATTCATCCCCTGCCCCAGCTGTCACTCGTTCATCATCATCACCACCATAAAAGCCGGACTGCAACTCCACCTCCTCGCCGAGAAATCGACTACCATTCCTGAGGTAATCCTTCTCTGCAGTATTTGGATTAATCCACGTTTTGATCTCTGTTTGCAGCCGTTTATTCCTGTGGGACAGTTTTGTCGGAGTGGCGTGTTGTGGGAACCGCGACGTCTTCGCCTCCCACTCCCTCCAGATAAGTGACTGACAGGAGCTGCTTGAGTGTATGATTGGAGGTGGAGGTGCTCCCTCCCAGTGTTGGACTGTGTATTACTGAGTGTGCGGACTCACACTCACACATCCTGTTTTTGCTTTCTGCCAGCAGTACCAGGGTCGACAGCCGGGAACAGAGGCCACCTGGGGACTCAGGACTTGGCGGCTCCGGTGTTCTTCAGACCGTTGGTGGTTGAAGCCGTGTGGAGTACGGCTTCTCTCTCGTCGGGGGGTCTCCTATCTTCGAGCCTGCCACACGTCACCTGGTGCTAATTGACTGTGCATATTTTCTGCGTCTTTCGTTGTGTAGCGTCACAACATTAAACTGTTACCTTTTGGTTTAGTCATTGTCCGTTCATTTGCGCCCCCTGTTGTGGGTCCGTGCTACGACACCTTCACAACAGGATTTCTCGGCCATCGTCATGGACTCCGAGGGGCGTCAACCCAAGCTTGAACGGCCAATGGAAGAACCAGGAGCGCAGGCGTCAGCAGGAGGCGTGTTGAGTGAGCTGCAGCAGATATTAACCGCCTTCACGGCTCGGTTAGACTTAGTGACCGAGCAGAATGTCCTCCTTAATCGGAGGGTGGAGGCTCTCACCGCCAGGGTGGAAGCGCACGAGCAGGGCGCTGCTGCAGCCGCTCCTCTGGCTGGTCCTGGGCCTGTATCAGACGTTCCACTGGTCGTTCAACGAACCCCCCCACCGTCCCCTGAAGCATACATAAGCCCTCCGGAACCGTACGGGGGCTGTGTCGAGACGTGCGCGGACTTATATACCTGGTACCTGGTGAGATTGCATCAGAATTTTGGCTCTCTGTTGGGACTGTTTACACAGAGACTGCTACCTGCTGCTTTGGACTTTGAACTAATAGTCTTTTTCAAGACTTTTTTACTTTTTTACCTTTTTATTTTTTTTTTTTTTACTTTTTTACTTGACTCTACTGGTGGTCGGCTCTCACTGCGGTATTGTATCACTTCTTGTTCCGGAGCACAGCGGTGTTTTTCTGTATCTGTTAGCTGTTTGATCTGCGCAGTTAGATTGATCTAGTTATCTAGATTACGATTTGTTTCCCAGTGTAATCTTTACGTGCCTTAACTAAAGCACTCCTTCTGCTGAATCACCTCTAAATTATTTACACATTATTCGCTTTGCGTGTTTTTAGGAATCCGCTAGCTTAGCGTAGCTACTAGCTCTTAGCCGATTTAGCATGGCGGCTTCTCCTGTCTCTCCCGCACTTTTCTGCTCTGGGTGTGAAATGTTTAGTTATTCCTCGGCCTCCTTTAGCAGTAATGGTACTTGTAATAAGTGTAGCTTATTCGTAGCTTTGGAGGCCAGGCTGGGCGAATTGGAGACTCGGCTCCGCACCGTGGAAAATTCTACAGCTAGCAAGGCCCCTGTAGTCGGTGCGGACCAAGGTAGCTTAGCCGCCGTTAGTTCCCCCCTGGCAGATCCCGAGCAGCCGGGAAAGCAGGCCGACTGGGTGACTGTGAGGAGGAAGCGTAGCCCTAAACAGAAGCCCCGTGTACACCGCCAACCCGTTCACATCTTTAACCGTTTTTCCCCACTCGACGATACACCCGCCGAGGATCAAACTCTGGTTATTGGCGACTCTGTTTTGAGAAATGTGAAGTTAGCGACACCAGCAACCATAGTCAATTGTCTTCCGGGGGCCAGAGCAGGCGACATTGAAGGAAATTTGAAACTGCTGGCTAAGGCTAAGCGTAAATTTGGTAAGATTGTAATTCACGTCGGCAGTAATGACACCCGGTTACGCCAATCGGAGGTCACTAAAATTAACATTGAATCGGTGTGTAACTTTGCAAAAACAATGTCGGACTCTGTAGTTTTCTCTGGGCCCCTCCCCAATCAGACCGGGAGTGACATGTTTAGCCGCATGTTCTCCTTGAATTGCTGGCTGTCTGAGTGGTGTCCAAAAAATGAGGTGGGCTTCATAGATAATTGGCAAAGCTTCTGGGGAAAACCTGGTCTTGTTAGGAGAGACGGCAGCCATCCCACTTTGGATGGAGCAGCTCTCATTTCTAGAAATCTGGCCAATTTTCTTAAATCCTCCAAACCGTGACTATCCAGGGTTGGGACCAGGAAGCAGAGTTGTAGTCTTACACACCTCTCTGCAGCTTCTCTCCCCCTGCCATCCCCTCATTACCCCATCCCCGTAGAGACGGTGCCTGCTCCCAGACTACCAATAACCAGCAAAAATCTATTTAAGCATAAAAATTCAAAAAGAAAAAATAATATAGCACCTTCAACTGCACCACAGACTAAAACAGTTAAATGTGGTCTATTAAACATTAGGTCTCTCTCTTCTAAGTCCCTGTTGGTAAATGATATAATAATTGATCAACATATTGATTTATTCTGCCTAACAGAAACCTGGTTACAGCAGGATGAATATGTTAGTTTAAATGAGTCAACACCCCCGAGTCACACTAACTGTCAGAATGCTCGTAGCACGGGCCGGGGTGGAGGATTAGCAGCAATCTTCCATTCCAGCTTATTAATTAATCCAAAACCCAGACAGAGCTTTAATTCATTTGAAAGCTTGTCTCTTAGTCTTGTCCATCCAAATTGGAAGTCCCAAAAACCAGTTTTATTTGTTATTATCTATCGTCCACCTGGTCGTTACTGTGAGTTTCTCTGTGAATTTTCAGACCTTTTGTCTGACTTAGTGCTTAGCTCAGATAAGATAATTATAGTGGGCGATTTTAACATCCACACAGATGCTGAGAATGACAGCCTCAACACTGCATTTAATCTATTATTAGACTCTATTGGCTTTGCTCAAAAAGTAAATGAGTCCACCCACCACTTTAATCATATCTTAGATCTTGTTCTGACTTATGGTATGGAAATAGAAGACTTAACAGTATTCCCTGATAACTCCCTTCTGTCTGATCATTTCTTAATAACATTTACATTTACTCTGATGGACTACCCAGCAGTGGGGAATAAGTTTCATTACACTAGAAGTCTTTCAGAAAGCGCTGTAACTAGGTTTAAGGATATGATTCCTTCTTTATGTTCTCTAATGCCATATACCAACACAGTGCAGAGTAGCTACCTAAACTCTGTAAGGGAGATAGAGTATCTCGTCAATAGTTTTACATCCTCATTGAAGACAACTTTGGATGCTGTAGCTCCTCTGAAAAAGAGAGCTTTAAATCAGAAGTGTCTGACTCCGTGGTATAACTCACAAACTCGTAGCTTAAAGCAGATAACCCGTAAGTTGGAGAGGAAATGGTGTCTCACTAATTTAGAAGATCTTCACTTAGCCTGGAAAAAGAGTCTGTTGCTCTATAAAAAAGCCCTCCGTAAAGCTAGGACATCTTTCTACTCATCACTAATTGAAGAAAATAAGAACAACCCCAGGTTTCTTTTCAGCACTGTAGCCAGGCTGACAAAGAGTCAGAGCTCTATTGAGCTGAGTATTCCATTAACTTTAACTAGTAATGACTTCATGACTTTCTTTGCTAACAAAATTTTAACTATTAGAGAAAAAATTACTCATAACCATCCCAAAGACGTATCGTTATCTTTGGCTGCTTTCAGTGATGCCGGTATTTGGTTAGACTCTTTCTCTCCGATTGTTCTGTCTGAGTTATTCTCATTAGTTACTTCATCCAAACCATCAACATGTTTATTAGACCCCATTCCTACCAGGCTGCTCAAGGAAGCCCTACCATTATTTAATGCTTCGATCTTAAATATGATCAATCTATCTTTGTTAGTTGGCTATGTACCACAGGCTTTTAAGGTGGCAGTAATTAAACCATTACTTAAAAAGCCATCACTTGACCCAGCTATCTTAGCTAATTATAGGCCAATCTCCAACCTTCCTTTTCTCTCAAAAATTCTTGAAAGGGTAGTTGTAAAACAGCTAACTGATCATCTGCAGAGGAATGGTCTATTTGAAGAGTTTCAGTCAGGTTTTAGAATTCATCATAGTACAGAAACAGCATTAGTGAAGGTTACAAATGATCTTCTTATGGCCTCGGACAGTGGACTCATCTCTGTGCTTGTTCTGTTAGATCTCAGTGCTGCTTTTGATACTGTTGACCATAAAATTTTATTACAGAGATTAGAGCATGCCATAGGTATTAAAGGCACTGCGCTGCGGTGGTTTGAATCATATTTGTCTAATAGATTACAATTTGTTCATGTAAATGGGGAATCTTCTTCACAGACTAAAGTTAATTATGGAGTTCCACAAGGTTCTGTGCTAGGACCAATTTTATTCACTTTATACATGCTTCCCTTAGGCAGTATTATTAGACGGTATTGCTTAAATTTTCATTGTTACGCAGATGATACCCAGCTTTATCTATCCATGAAGCCAGAGGACACACACCAATTAGCTAAACTGCAGGATTGTCTTACAGACATAAAGACATGGATGACCTCTAATTTCCTGCTTTTAAACTCAGATAAAACTGAAGTTATTGTACTTGGCCCCACAAATCTTAGAAACATGGTGTCTAACCAGATCCTTACTCTGGATGGCATTACCCTGACCTCTAGTAATACTGTGAGAAATCTTGGAGTCATTTTTGATCAGGATATGTCATTCAAAGTGCATATTAAACAAATATGTAGGACTGCTTTTTTGCATTTACGCAATATCTCTAAAATCAGAAAGGTCTTGTCTCAGAGTGATGCTGAAAAACTAATTCATGCATTTATTTCCTCTAGGCTGGACTATTGTAATTCATTATTATCAGGTTGTCCTAAAAGTTCCCTAAAAAGCCTTCAGTTAATTCAAAATGCTGCAGCTAGAGTACTGACGGGGACTAGAAGGAGAGAGCATATCTCACCCATATTGGCCTCTCTTCATTGGCTTCCTGTTAATTCTAGAATAGAATTTAAAATTCTTCTTCTTACTTATAAGGTTTTGAATAATCAGGTCCCATCTTATCTTAGGGACCTCGTAGTACCATATTACCCCAATAGAGCGCTTCGCTCTCAGACTGCAGGCTTACTTGTAGTTCCTAGGGTTTGTAAGAGTAGAATGGGAGGCAGAGCCTTCAGCTTTCAGGCTCCTCTCCTGTGGAACCAGCTCCCAATTCAGATCAGGGAGACAGACACCCTCTCTACTTTTAAGATTAGGCTTAAAACTTTCCTTTTTGCTAAAGCTTATAGTTAGGGCTGGATCAGGTGACCCTGAACCATCCCTTAGTTATGCTGCTATAGACGTAGACTGCTGGGGGGTTCCCATGATGCACTGTTTCTTTTTCTTTTTGCTCTGTATGCACCACTCTGCATTTAATCATTAGTGATCGATCTCTGCTCCCCTCCACAGCATGTCTTTTTCCTGGTTCTCTCCCTCAGCCCCAACCAGTCCCAGCAGAAGACTGCCCCTCCCTGAGCCTGGTTCTGCTGGAGGTTTCTTCCTGTTAAAAGGGAGTTTTTCCTTCCCACTGTAGCCAAGTGCTTGCTCACAGGGGGTCGTTTTGACCGTTGGGGTTTTACATAATTATTGTATGGCCTTGCCTTACAATATAAAGCGCCTTGGGGCAACTGTTTGTTGTGATTTGGCGCTATATAAAAAAATTGATTGATTGATTGATTGACTTCCTCATGCAGTGTTCGCTCGTCTTTTCACAGCGACCTGTCATGTACGCATCAGACGCTAGCCGGGTAGCTTATGTGATCAATTTGCTTCGAGGAGAGGCACGCGCATGGGCTACGGCGCTTTGGGAGCAGAATTCACGGCTCCTAACGTCTTATATTGGGTTTGTACGGGAGTTCAAACAAGTGTTTGATCATCCCAACAGAGGCAAGACCGCTTCGAACGTGCTGCTGTCGATGAGACAGGGGCGCCGTAGCGCAGCCGAGTATGCAGTCGACTTCCGCATCACGGCAGCGAGGTCCGGCTGGAATAACGTTGCGCTCCACGCCGCCTTTGTAAATGGACTGTCACCGGTCCTCAAGGAGCACCTACTGGCTAAGGATGAACCGCGGGATTTTGACGGGCTTATTGATTTAGTTATACGCTTAGACAACCGCTTAAACGAGCATCGTCGGGAGCAGGCCGAGGGGCGTGACCGGGTACGAGCCGTCCCTCCTCCTTCCGGTTCCGACAAAGTGACGTCGTCCCCACGCTTCACTGCCAGAGAGCTCCGTGTGGCTACAGCTCCCCCTGCTGAGGAGGCTATGGACACGAGCAGGGCCAAAGTAAAAACAAACATCAGACAAAGGAGACTGGCCCGCGGGGAGTGTTTTATCTGCGGCTCATGTGAGCACATGCAGAGGGACTGCCCTAAACGGTCAAACTACAACGCCCGTCCTTAGAAACTGGGCTAAGGGTGGGCCATAATACGCACGCGGGAAAACCCCGCAAATCTGCACGAATCCCAGTAACAATCCTGAGTGGGGATTTAACCCTTCATGCCCCAGCACTATTAGACACAGGGTCGGAAGGGAATCTGCTGGACAGCAGATGGGCAAAGGAAGTAGGGCTCCCCCTGGTGGCTCTGCCAGCTCCATTGCAGGTGCGAGCACTAGACGGCACCCTGCTTCCATTAATCACACATCAGACTCAACCAATGACTTTGGTTGTGTCTGGGAATCACAGGGAGGAGATAGTGTTCCACGTCACACCATCTACTTCCCGAGTGATTTTGGGCTTTCCATGGATGGTGAAGCACAATCCCCGGATTGATTGGCCGTCTGGGGTTGTGACGCAGTGGAGCGAAACCTGCCACCGGGAGTGCCTAGGATCCTCGGTTCCTCCCGGCACTACGGCTAATGAGGAGGTCAAAGTTCCCCCCAATCTATCGGCGGTGCCAAAGGAGTACCATGATCTTGCTGACGTTTTCAGCAAAGATCTGGCGCTCACTCTTCCCCCGCACCGACCGTATGATTGTGCCATCGATTTGGTCCCGGGCGCTGAGTACCCGTCCAGCAGGCTGTACAACCTCTCACGTCCAGAACGCGAATCAATGGAGACCTACATCTGGGACTCCTTAGCTGCCGGGCTGGTCCGAAACTCCACCTCCCCGATGGGTGCTGGTTTCTTTTTTGTGGGCAAAAAAGACGGCGGACTCCGTCCATGCATTGATTACAGAGGGCTGAACGAGATCACGGTTCGCAACCGATACCCGTTGCCCCTGTTGGATTCTGTGTTTACGCCCCTGCATGGAGCCCAAATTTTCACTAAATTGGATCTTAGAAACGCGTACCACCTGGTTCGGATCCGGGAGGGAGACGAATGGAAGACGGCGTTTAACACCCCGTTAGGTCACTTTGAGTACCTGGTCATGCCGTTCAGCCTCACCAACGCCCCCGCGACGTTCCAAGCTTTGGTAAACGACGTCTTGCGGGACTTCCTGCATCGGTTCGTCTTCGTATATCTGGACGATATACTCATCTTCTCCCCGGACCCTGAGACCCATGTCCAGCATGTACATCAGGTCCTACAGCGGTTGTTGGAGAATCGGCTGTTTGTGAAGGGCGAGAAGTGCGAGTTCCACCGCACTTCTTTGTCCTTCTTGGGGTTCATAATCTCCTCCAACTCCGTCGCCCCTGATCCGGCCAAGGTTGCGGCGGTGAGAGATTGGCCCCAACCGATAAGCCGTAGGAAACTACAGCAGTTCCTCGGCTTTGCAAATTTCTATAGGAGGTTCATCAAAGGTTACAGTCAGGTAGTTAGACCCCTGACTGCCCTGACCTCCACCAAGGTCCCCTTCACCTGGTCGGATCGGTGCGAAGCCGCGTTCCAGGAGTTGAAATGCCGGTTCTCGACTGCACCAGTTCTGGTGCAGCCTGATCCTGATCGCCAGTACGTAGTTGAAGTGGAAGCCTCTGACTCAGGGATAGGAGCCGTGCTGTCCCAGAGCGTGGAGGCTGATAAGGTTCTCCATCCTTGTGCCTATTTTTCCCGCAGGTTGACCCCAGCTGAACGGAACTATGACGTCGGCAATCGGGAACTCCTCGCGGTGAAGGAGGCTCTTGAAGAGTGGAGACACCTGCTGGAGGGGGCGTCGTTGCCCTTCACGGTTTTCACGGACCATCGGAACCTGGAGTACATCCGGACCGCCAAGCGGCTGAACCCCAGGCAAGCCCGCTGGTCTCTGTTCTTAGGGCGCTTTGACTTCCAGATCATGTACCGCCCCGGGACCAAGAACCAAAAACCAGATGCATTGTCCCGGGTGCATGAAGAAGAAGCCAAAGCGGAGTTGTCGAACCCCACCGAGACCATCATCCCCGAGTCCACTGTCGTGGCCACCCTCACCTGGGACGTGGAGAAGACCATCCGGGAGGCCCTGACAAGAAGCCCGGACCCGGGGACCGGCCCCAAGAACAGACTATACGTCCCACCAGAGGCAAGAGCTGCCGTCTTGGACTTCTGTCACGGGTCCAAGCTGTCCTGTCATCCCGGAGTACGCAGGACCGTGGCAGTAGTCCAGCAGCGCTTCTGGTGGGCGTCCCTGGAAACCGACGTCCGGGACTACGTCCAGGCCTGTACCATCTGCACCAGGGGTAAGGCGGACCACCGGAGGACGACGGGACTCCTCCATCCCCTGCCAGTGCCTCATCGCCCCTGGTCTCACATCAGCCTGGACTTCATCACGGGCCTCCCGCCGTCCCAGGGCAACACCGTGATTCTCAGGATAGTGGACCGGTTCTCCAAGGCGGCCCACTTCGTGGCCCTCCCGAAGCTCCCAACGGCCCAGGAGACAGCAGACCTCCTGGTCCACCACGTCATGCGGCTGCATGGGATACCGTCGGACGTCGTCTCGGATCGGGGCCCCCAGTTCTTTTCACAGGTGTGGAAGAGTTTCTGTAAGGAGCTGGGGGCCACCGTAAGTCTCTCGTCCGGGTACCACCCCCAGACCAACGGCCAGGCAGAGCGGGCTAATCAGGAGTTAGAGCAAGCCCTCCGATGTGTCACCTCCGCACATCCGGCGGCCTGGAGTCACCATCTGGCCTGGATCGAGTATGCCCACAACAGCCAAGTTTCGTCTGCTACCGGCCTCTCCCCTTTTGAGGCATGTTTGGGGTGCCAGCCCCCGTTGTTCCCGTTGGTGGAGGGAGAGGTCGGTGTGCCCTCGGTCCAGGCCCACCTCAGGAGGTGCCGCCGGGTGTGGCGGGCCGCCCGCTCTGCATTGGTAAAGGCCCGGACGAGGGCTAAGGCCCATGCGGACCGCGGGCGTTCCCTGGCCCCCACATACCAGCCTGGGCAGGAGGTGTGGCTTTCGACCAAGGACATCCCTCTGTCTGTCGCCTCCCCTAAATTGAAAGACAGATTCATCGGACCATTTGAGATCCTCGGGATCATCAACCCGGCCGCAGTGAAGCTTCGACTCCCGGCTTCACTGCGGATTCACCCCGTCTTTCATGTTTCCCGTCTCAAGCCACACCACATCTCGCCCCTCTGTACTCCGGGACCACCGCCGCCTCCTGCCCGGCTCATCGACGGGGAGCCTGCTTGGACAGTGCGCAGGCTCCTGGACGTCCGTCGTAAGGGCCGGGGTTTCCAATATCTGGTGGACTGGGAGGGGTATGGACCTGAGGAACGCTCCTGGGTGAAGAGGAGCTTCATCCTGGACCCGGCCCTCCTGGCTGATTTCTACGCAAGACATCCGGACAAGCCTGGTCGGACGCCAGGAGGCGCCCGTTGAGGGGGGGGTCCTGTTGTGTGGGCCGCTGAAGAGGAGGTACTGCTGGCCCACCACCACCAGAGGGCGCCATGCTTGGAGTGCGGGCTCCAAGCACGAGAGGGCGCCAGACCTAGAAGAAGTGACAGCTGTCATTCATCCCCTGCCCCAGCTGTCACTCGTTCATCATCATCACCACCATAAAAGCCGGACTGCAACTCCACCTCCTCGCCGAGAAATCGACTACCATTCCTGAGGTAATCCTTCTCTGCAGTATTTGGATTAATCCACGTTTTGATCTCTGTTTGCAGCCGTTTATTCCTGTGGGACAGTTTTGTCGGAGTGGCGTGTTGTGGGAACCGCGACGTCTTCGCCTCCCACTCCCTCCAGATAAGTGACTGACAGGAGCTGCTTGAGTGTATGATTGGAGGTGGAGGTGCTCCCTCCCAGTGTTGGACTGTGTATTACTGAGTGTGCGGACTCACACTCACACATCCTGTTTTTGCTTTCTGCCAGCAGTACCAGGGTCGACAGCCGGGAACAGAGGCCACCTGGGGACTCGGGACTTGGCGGCTCCGGTGTTCTTCAGACCGCTGGTGGTGGAAGCCGTGTGGAGTACGGCTTCTCTCTCGTCGGGGGGTCTCCTATCTTCGAGCCTGCCACACGTCACCTGGTGCTAATTGACTGTGCATATTTTCTGTGTCTTTCGTTGTGTAGCGTCACAACATTAAATTGTTACCTTTTGGTTTAGTCATTGTCCGTTCATTTGCGCCCCCTGTTGTGGGTCTGTGCTACGACACCTTCAAAACATATATATCTATATATATATATATATATATATATATATATATATATATATATATATAGTGAGGAAAATAAGTATTTGAACACCCTGTGATTTTGCAAGTTCTCCCACTTAGAAATCATGGAGGGGTCTGAAATTTTCATATTAGGTGCATGTCCACTGTGAGAGCCATAATCTAAAAAAAAAAAATTCCGGAAATCACAATGTATGATTTTTCTAATAATTTATTTATATGTTACTGCTGTAAATAAGTATTTGAACACCTGTGAAAATCAATGTTAATATTTGGTACAGTAGCCTTTGTTTGCAAATACAGAGGTCAAATGTTTCCTGTAGTTTTTCACCAGGTTTGCACACACTGCAGCAGGGATTTTGGTCCATTCCTCCATACAGATCTTCTCTAGATCTTTCAGGTTTGGAGTTTCAGCTCCCTCCAAAGATTTTCTATTGAGTTCAGGTCTGGAGACTGGCCAGGCCACTCCAGGACCTTGAAATGCTTCTTATGGAGCACCCCCTTAGTTGCCCTGGCTGTGTGTTTGGGGTCATTGTCATGCTGGAAGACCCAGCCATGACCCATCTTCAATGCTCTTACTGAGGGAAGGAGGTTGTTTGCCAAAATCTCACAATACATGACCCCATCCATCCTCCCTTCAATACGGTGCAGTCGTCCTGTCCCCTTTGCAGAAGAGCACCCCCAGAGTATGATGTTTCCACCAATATGCTTCACGGTTGGGGTGGTTTTCTTGGGGTTGTTCTCATCCTCTAAACATGGTAAGTGGAGTTGATTCCAAAAAGCTCTATTCTGGTCTCATCTGACCACATGACCTTCTCCCATGCCTCCTCTGGATCATCCAGATAGTCACTGGTGAACTTCAAACGGGCTTGGACATGTGCTGGCTTGAGCAGGGGGACCTTGCTACCCTGCAGGATTTTAAACCATGACAGCATCATGTGTTACTAATATAATCTTTGTGACTGTGGTCCCAGCTCTCTTCAGGTCATTGACCAGGTCCTCCTGTGTAGTTCTGAGCTTTCTCAGAATCATCCTTACCCCACAAAGTGAGATCTTGCATGGAATTCCAGACCAAGAGAGATTGACAGTCATCTTGTGTTTTTTCTACTTTCTAATAAATAATCATAACAGTTGTCTTCTACCAAGCTGCTTGACTGTTGTCCTGTAGTCCATCCCAGCCTTGTGCAGGTCTACAGTTTTGTCCCTGGTGTCCTTAGACAGCTCTTTGGTCTTGGCTATGGTGGACAGGTTGGAGTGTGATTGATTGAGTGTGTGAACAGGTGTCTTTTATACAGGTAACAAGTTCAAACTGGTGCAATTAATACAGGTAAAGAGTGCAGAATAAGAGGGCTTCTTAAAGAAAAATTAACAGGTCTGTGTGAGCCAGAATTCTTGCTGGTTGGTAGGTGTGCAAATACTTATTTTCATCAGTAACATACAAATAAATTACAAAAATCATACATTGTGATTTCCGGATTTTTTTTTTTCTAGATTATGTCTCTCACAGTGGACATGCACCTAAGATGAAAATTTCAGATCCCTCCATGATTTCTAATGCTGCATTCACACCGGGTGCAACCTCAGCGACAGGTTGCCATGTAATCCCTATGTAAGGATGCATTTTGGCGGCAAGTCATGCAGCGCGACATGATGGACGCGAGTGAAGCGATTTTGAGCGATTGGCGCGTTTGTGGCGTCGCCCTCCTCCCCAAGTTGAAAAACTTTTCCGTCTCGTCGCGCCGTGATGATCAATCAGGGACTGAATATGTAGTGACGTGGAGATGTCTGGAGTTTGACTGAAGATGTGAACATATCCTGTATCTGGTCTGTGAGCTGGAATTATGTCTCTTTTGTGTTATTTTGGGTTATTTCACAATTATGACAGAGTTTTTGGAGCGAGCAGCAGCACTACAGCAGCGGGGAGCGGAGGGTTTTTCTCTTTCTATGTTACGTGCGCGCACGAGTGAATCGTCTGTGGAGAATATTTTATTAATTAACTACACAGATGTATAATAAAACAAATGGTGACTGGTTTCTAAACACAATTATGACAGAGTTTTTGGGGGAAGAGCGAGGAGCAGCCCCACAGCAGGCAGCAGTTTCTTCTTTTTTTTTTTTTTACTGTTTACATGTGCACATGTGAACAGGACAGGAGGTCCTTAAACTGGGTCCCGCATAGGCGGAAGGACCACTGAAAGTGGCCGTCATCCAGACACAGCTCCTGCAGCAAATGATGATACTCCCTGTATTGGGAACGTCTCATGATGTTTGTCAGCTTTCCACAACAACTCGCTCCGTGTGATCGAGGTCCGTCATGTTAACTTGACTGACAACCGGAGCCAGTGTCCCATCGAGATGAGGTGAACGTCGAGATGAGGTGCGTCGCGCAACTGCGCATGCGCACGCTACCCCAGATTTGAAGATGTCACCCATCGAGAAGAGGTGTGTCGCGCAACTGCACATGGAGATGATGCAACTCGCTCGATGTGCAACTGCGCATGCGCATTTTGTTTTTTTTCCTCTACCCACCACCGAGAAGTGCGCTTCATCTGCGGAGGTGGAGAACAGCCAGTGGAGCAAACCACGTTTAAAAAATATATATATAGAAACATACACATACATACTGCTTCACTTTAAATGCACAAGTCCGTTTCAGACGATCAGCGCAGACCCTTTCTCTTAAAAGGCTTTATTTTACTCAGCATGTGGCTTTGTAAACTTGTAGCATCGCCTGCTACATTGATTAGCGCTTACATTAGTTATGGACATGCTCTACGGTCTTCTTCTGGGATTTTTATACATTTACTTGCCCATCAAAATAAGCGAACTTCGTCAAGTAATTTTTTCAGTGCACACGTGTAGTTACGGGAGGCACCTCATCTTGACGGCGCACCTCATCTCGACAGAACACCGGCGAGCGGAATGGAAGGTCCTCCTATTTGATGACGCACCGGGGTGAATTTTCGCAGCAAAAGCAGAGCGACACACCGGGCGAAGGAGGCGCGTCCGTCGCCACGCGACCCCTGCGAATTTATAGCGTCTGATCGCGCCCGGTGTGAATGCAGCATTAGTGGGAGAACTTGCAAAATTGCAGGGTGTTCAAATACTTATTTTCCTCACTATATATGTATATATATGTGTGTGTGTGTGATTTTACTTATTACTTTCCAAGTTAACCACTGAACTACTCACACGGTAAAATGACCTTTTGCTGATTTGAGGAGTGTGAGAGCATACATCTTGTTTAACTGAGCACAGATGTACATTTTAATTAACAGATCGGCCTTGAGCAGGAACTTTGCAGCCTGTACACTAGCCCAGGGCTGGCGTTGTTTTGTTTCATATCTGGGAACAATGCTATATCTGTCTGAGAACAGACCGTGAGACTCCGAGGTGGAAAGTTATAATAATTTCATATCAATGTGAGAATAGACTGTGTGACTCTGCTGTGTTTTGTGTGCTGTCTTCTGCATATGCCTGAATGCAACTTTACTCCAATAAATGCAGGAGGTGAGTGGGGGGGCCCCTTCAGAACTGACTGGCGAGTGGTGATGAGGGTCATGCCCGCTGGCTCTCTCTCCTGATCAGGAAAGAAATTCAGTGTTTCCCATGTGGTCATTCTCTGTGATAATTTGAGTTGTCTTTTCCACCAGGTTCAACTCTGACACAATGCATTATGGGAGTGTAGAGTTTGTTTTTTATTATTATCAGCCACATGGGGTGTGCAGCCAGTACATTCTGAGTGCCGGTCCCAAGCCCGGATAAATGAGGAGGGTTGCGTCAGGAGGGACATCTGGCATAAAACAAGCCAACCCAACTATGCAGACTAAGAATCGAATTTCCATACCGGATCGGTCGAGGCCCGGGTTCACAATGTCCGCCACTGGTGTTGTTGCCCAAAGGGTGCTGGTGGAAATTGGGCTACTGCTGGGTGAAGACGATGAAGAGGAGGAGGAGAACGTTTCCACAAACGGCGGGAGAAGAAGAAAACTAGAAGGGTGGAAATGAGAGTAGGGACTTTGAATGTTGGTAGTATGATTGGTAAAGGGAGAGAGCTGGCTGATATGATGCAGAGGAGAAATGTAGACATATTGTGTGTGCAAGAGACCAAGTGGAAGGGAAGTAAGAGCAGGAGCATTGGCGGTGGGTTCAAGTTGTACCATGGTGAGGACAGGAAGAGAAATGGTGTTGGGGTCATCTTAAAGGAAGAGTATGTTAAAAGTGTGTTGGAGGTTAAGCGAGTGTCTGACAGGCTGATGAGTGTGAAGTTGGAAACTGAAGGGGTGATGATGAATACGCCCCACAGGTAGGTTGTGAGATGAATCAAATCAAATCAATTTTATTTATATAGCGCCAAATCACAACAAACAGTTGCCCCAAGGCGCTTTATATTGTAAGGCAAAAGCCATACAATAATTACAGAAAAACCCCAACGGTCAAAACGACCCCCTGTGAGTAAGCACTTGGCAACAGTAGGAAGGAAAAACTCGCTTTTAACAGGAAGAAACCTCCAGCAGAACCAGGCTCAGGGAGGGGCAGTCTTCTGCTGGGACTGGTTGGGGCTGAGGGAGAGAATCAGGAAAAAGACATGCTGTGGAAGAGAGCAGAGATCAATTACTAATAATTAAATGCAGAGTTGTGCATACACAGCAAAAAGAGAAAGAAACACTCAGTGCATCATGGGAACCCCCCAGCAGTCTAAGTCTATAGCAGCATAACTAAGGATGGTTCAGGGTCACCTGATCCAGCCCTAACTATAAGCTTTAGCAAAAAGGAAAGTTTTAAGCCTAATCTTAAAAGTAGAGAGGGTGTCTGTCTCCCTGATCCTAATTGGTAGCTGGTTCCACAGGAGAGGAGCCTGAAAGCTGAAGGCTCTGCCTCCCACTCTACTCTTACAAACCCTAGGAACTACAAGTAAGCCTGCAGTTTGAGAGCGAAGCGCTCTATTGGGGTGATATGGTACTAAGAGGTCCCTAAGATAAGATGGGACCTGATTATTCAAAACCTTATAAGTAAGAAGAAGAATTTTAAATTCTATTCTAGAATTAACAGGAAGCCAATGAAGAGAGGCCAATATGGGTGAAATATGCTCTCTCGATGAAGGAGAAAGAAGATTTCTGTAGTGAGTTAGATGAGGTGGTGGAGAGTCAACACAAGCATGAATTAGTGGTGATAGGAGCGGACTTCAATGGGCATGTTGGTGAAGGGAACAGAGGTGATGAAGTAATGGGTAGATATGGTATCAAGGATAGGAATGGGGAAGGACAGATGGTAGTTAATTTTGCAAAAAGGATGGAAATGGCTGTGGTGAATACCCACTTTAAGAAAAGGGAGGAGCACAGGGTAACATATAAGAGTGGAGGAAGGTGCACACAGGTGGACTACATTCTTTATAGGAGATGCAAGCTAAAAGAAATCAGAGACTGTAAGGTGGTGGCAGGAGAGAGTGTCGTTAGACAGCATAGGATGGTTGTTTATAGGATGACTTTAGAGGTAAAGAAGAAGAAGAAGAGAGTGAGAGCTCAACAAAGGATCAGATGGTGGAAGCTGAAGGAGGAAGACTGTTGTGTGAAATTTAGTGAGCGGGTGAGAGAAGCACTGGTTGGAGGGGAAGTAATTTTGGACAACTGGAAAAGTACTGCAGATATGGTGAGGGAGACAGCTAGGACAGTACTGGGTATGACATCTGGACAGTGGAAGGAAGACAAGGAGACTTGGTGGTGGAATGAAGAGGTCCAGGAAACCATAAGGAGAAAGAGGTTGGTGAAAAAGTTTTGGAATAGTCGGAGAGATGAAGAAAGTAGACAGGAGTACAAGGAGATGTGGCATAAGGCGAAAAGAGAAGTGGCAAAAGCAAAGGAGAAAAGGCATACTGCGATCTGTACAAGAAGTTAAATAGTAAGGAAGTAGTAAAGGACAAGTCCTTTTCTCCTTCCTGTACTGGAAAGGATGTGCAGCAGGTTAGGGTGGTAATAGATGTACATGGTAATGTGCTGACAAGTGAGGAGTGTGTGCTGAGAAGGTGGAGGGAATATTTTGAAGAGCTGATGAATGAAGAAAATGAGCGAGAGAAAAGGCTGGATGATGTGGTGAGAGTAAATCAGGAAGTACAAGAGATTAGCAAGGAATAACTGAGGGCTGCTATGAAGAGGATGAAGAGTGGAAAGGCAGTTGGTCCAGATGACATTCCAGTGGAGGCATGGAAATGTCTAAGAGAGATGGCAGTAGAGTTTCTAACCAGATTGTTTAATAAAATCTTGGAAAATGAGAGGATGCCTGACGAGTGGAAACAAAGTGTGCTGGTTCCTATTTTCAAGAACAAGGGTGATGTGCAGAGACGCATTAACTACAGAAGCCTGAGAATACTGTTGGAGAAGTACAGAGAAGGCCAGAAAGAGTTACATTGTGTGTTTGTGGACTTAGAAAAAGCTTATGATAGGGTGCCAAGAGAAGAGCTGTGGCATTGTATGAGGAAGTTTGGAGTGGCAGAGAAATATGTTAGGGTGGTGCAGGACATGTACAAGAACAGTGTGACAGCGGTGAGATGCGCAGTCAGAATGACAGACTCATTCAAGGTGGAGGTGGGATTACACCAAGGATCAGCTCTGAGTCCTTTCTTGTTTGCAGTGGTGATGCACAGGTTGACGGATGAGATCAGACAGGAGTCCCCATGGACTATGATGTTTGCAGATGACATTGTGATCTGTAGTGAGAGTAGAGAGCAAGTTGAGTCTAGTCTGGAGAAGTGGAGATATGCTTTGGAGAGAAGGGGAATGAAAGTCAGTAGAAGCAAGACTGAGTACATGTGTGTGAATAGGAGGGAGCCCAGTGGAATAGTGCAGTTACAAGGAGTAGAAGTGGTGAAAGTAGATGAGTTTAAATGCTCGTGGTCAACTGTCCAACGTAATGGAGAGTGTGGTAGAGAGGTGAAGAAGAGAGTGCAGGCAGGGTGGAGTGGGTGAAGAAAGGTGGCAGCAGTGATTTGTGACCAAAGAATATCAGCAAGAGTGAAGGAAAAAGTCTACAAGACAGTAATGAGACCAGCTATGTTGTACGACTACTTTTAGAGACGGTGACACTTACAAAAAGACAGGAGGCAAAGCTGAAGCTGTTGAGATCCTCTTTGGGAGTGACAAGAAAGGGACAAGATTAGGAATAAACATATCAGAGGGACAGCTCCGGTGGGACGGTTTGGAGACAAAGTCAGAGAGGCGAGATTGAGATGGTTTGGACATGTGCAGAGGAGGGACCCAGGGTATATAGGGAGAATGATGCTGAGGATGGAGCCACCAGGCAGGAGGAGAAGAGGGAGGCCAAAGAGGACGTTTATGAATGTGCTGAGGGAGGACATGCAGGTGGTTGGTGTGACAGAGGAAGATACAGAGGACAGGGTGAGATGGAAACGATTGATCTGCTGTGGCGACCCCTAACGGGATCAGCCGAAAGACGAAGAAGAAGAATTGTAGTTCATGCTAGTTTAGTAGTTTTGTTAGTGTTATAGATTTGTTGTGTTTTTATAGTTCAATGAATGTAGTTAGTTTGTTGAAGAGGTATGTTGTGTGCATGAGTGAAAACGACGATCTGATTTATGTCTTCTGCTCTTCTCTTGAGCTGCTACATGTTGAAAGCAATTGCAAAATGCCTAACAGACTACAATTAACATTTGGTTTTAGGGTTCACAAATATTTTTGACCATTTGGTCTTAGTCTTACTTAGACCAGCAAAGAAATGTTAGCGGACGGAACTAAATTTAGAGGAAACGAATTAATCCACTGACGATTTTCAAAATTAACTGAAAAGATAATCCGCTAATGAAAAAGTTAGGTTTGCTCATTAGCAGTTAGCGGATTAGTGGAAATGTGCCCACCACTGGTCAGAGGTCACATCAGGCCAACTTCTCTTCTATCAAACAGTGACTGCTGTGCTTTGCCTTCACAAAAAAAGGTTTTTATTTTTACAAATTCATTAAAAATAAATTTCAAAATCACAGTCTTTGTTCAATACTTTGTTGATGCACCTTTGGCAGTAATTCCAACCTCAAGTCTTCTTGAATATGATGCCACACGCTTGGTGCACCTATCTTTGGGCAGTTTGGTCCATTCCTCTTTGCAGCACCTCTCAAGCTCCATCAGGTTGGATGGGGAGCATCGGTGCACAGACATTTTCAGATCTCTCCACAGATGTCCAGTCAGATTCAGATCTGGACTCTGGCTGGACCACTCAAGGACATTCACAGAGTTGTTCTGAAGCTACTCCTTTCATATCTTGGCTGTGTGCTTAGGGTCATTGTCCTGCTGAAAGATGAATCGTTGTCCTAGTCTCAGGTCAAGAGCGCTCTGGAGCAGGTTTTCATCCAGGATGTCTCTGTACTTTGCTGCATTCATCTTTCCCTCAATCCTGACTAGTCTCCCAGTTCCTGCTGCTGAAAAACATCCCCACAGCATGATGCTGCCACCACCATGCTTCACTGCAGGGATGGTGCCTGGTTTCCCCCAAACATGATGCCAAAGAGTTCAAGCTTTGTCTCATCAGAACAGAAAATTTTGTTTCTCATGGTCTCAGAGTCCTTTAGGTGCCTTTTGTCAAACTCCAGGTGGCCTGCCATGTGCCTTTTACTAAGGAGTGGCTTCTGTCTGGCCACTCTACCATACAGGACTGATTGGTGGATTGCTGCAGAGATGGTTGTCGTTCTGGAAGGTTCTCCTCTCTCCACAGAGGAATGCTGGAGCTCTAACAGAGTGACCATCGGGTTCTTGGTCAGGGAGGTGACCAAGAGTCCTGGTGGATCTGAACTTCATTCATTTACAGTTGATGGAGGTCACTGTGCTCATTGGTACCTTCAAAGTAGCAGAAATGTTTCTGTGCCCTTCCCCAGATTTGTGCCTCCAGACAATCCTGTCTCAGAAGTCTACAGACAATTCCTTTGACTTCATGCTTGGTTTGTGCTCTGGCTGTCAAATGTGGGACCTTATATGTAGACAGGTGTGTGTCTTTACAAATCATGTCCAATCAACTGAATTTACCCCAGGAGGACTCCAATGAAGCTGTAGAAACATCTCAAGGATGATCAGTGAAAACAGGATTCACCTGAGCTCAATTTTGAGCTTCATAGTTATGGACATGTGATTTCTTAGTTTTTTATTTTTAATAAATGTGCAGAAATCTAAAAAAAAAACACTGCAATTTACTGTTCAGAAAAAAATGCACTTTTAAGTTCATTTATTGTTGCTCTGCAGATTATTCACACTGAAAGTCAATTTTTAATGGCATTTCTTGAGCGCACACACACGATGGGTGGAGGTGAATGCACGCACACTGGGTGAAAGTGAGCACATGCACACTGGGTTTTTGTGAGCACGCACATGCTGGGTGCAGGTGAGCACAAGTACACTGGGTTTTTGTGAGCATGCGCACGTTGAGTGGAGGTGAGTGCACACGCACGATGGGCGGAGGTGAGGGGAATGTGCACGCTGAATGGAGGTGAGGGCACGCGCATGCTGAGTGGAGGTGAGGGCACGCGCACGCTGGGTGGAGGTGAAGGGAATGCGCATACTGAGTGGAGGTGAGGGGAACGTGCACACAGGGTGGAGGTGAGGGCATGTGCATGCTGGGTGGAGGTGAGGGGAACGTGCACACGGTGGAGGTGAGGGCATGTGCATGCTGGGTGGAGGTGAGGGGAACACGCATGCAGGGTGGAGGTGATCGCGTGTGGACACTGAGTGGAGGTGAGAGCACGTGCACGATGAGTGGAGGTGAGCATGCGCACGCTGGGTGGAGGTGAGCATGCGGACGCTGGGTTTTTGTGAGCATGCACATGTTGAGTGGAGGTGAGCATGCGGACGCTGAGGGCATGTGCACGTTGAGTGGAGGTGAGCACGCGCACGCTGGGTGGAAGTGAGGGAATGCGCACTCTAAGTGGAAGTGAGCACACCCACAGTGGGTTTTTGTGAGCACGCGCACGTTGAGTGGAGGTGAGCACGCGGACGCTGGGTGGAGGTGAGCACAAGCACACTGGGTTTTTGTGAGCATGTGCACGTTGAGTGGAGGTGAGCATGCAGACGCTGGGTGGGGGTGAGCACAAGCACACTGGGTTTTTGTGAGCATGTGCACGTTGAGTGGAGGTGAGCATGTGGACGCTGAGTGGAGGTGAGGGCACGTGCACGTTGAGTGGAGGTGAGCACACGCACACTGGGTTTTTGTGAGCACGCGCACGTTGAGTGGAGGTGAGCGTGCGCACGCTGGGTGGAGGTGAGGGCACGTGCACATTGAGTGGAGGTGAGCACACGCACACTGGGTTTTTGTGAGCACGCGCACGTTGAGTGGAGGTGAGCATACGCATGCTGAGTGGAGGTGAGGGTGCGTGCACGGTTAGTGGAAGTGAGTACGCGCACCCTGGGCGGAGACGAGGGCACGCGCACGCTGAGTGGAGGTGAGGGCACGTGCACATTGAGTGGAGGTGAGCACGCGCACACTGAGTGGAGGTGAGGGCACGTGCACGTTGAGTGGAGGTGAGCACGCGCACGCTGGGTGGAAGTAAGGGCACGCGCACTCTGAGTGGAAGTGAGCACACGCACACTGGGTTTTTGTGACACTGAGTGGAGGTGAGGGCATGTGCACGTTGAGTGGAGGTGAGCACGCGCACGCTGGGTGGAAGTAAGGGCACGCGCACTCTGAGTGGAAGTGAGCACACGCACACTGGGTTTTTGTGACACTGAGTGGAGGTGAGGGCATGTGCACGTTGAGTGGAGGTGAGCACGCGCACGCTGAGTGGAGGTGAGGGCACGTGCATGTTGAGTGGAGGTGAGCATGAGGACGCTGAGTGGAGGTGAGGGCACGTGCACTTTGAGAGTGGAGGTGAGCACGTGCATGCTGAGTGGAGGTGAGGGCACGTGCACGGTTAGTGGAAGTGAGTACGCGCACCCAGGGTGGAGACGAGGGCACGCGCATGCTGAGTGGAGGTGAGGTAACTGTAGGTAACTGACGTCTGCTGTAGATAACTGATGTCCTGCTGTAGGTAACTGACGTCTGCTGTAGGTAACTGATGTCCTGCTGTAGGTAACTGATGTCTGCTGTAGGTAACTGATGGCCTGCTGTAGGTAACTGACGTCTGCTGTAGGTAACTGACGTCTGCTGTAGGTAACTGATGTCCTGCTGTAGGTAACTGATGTCCTGCTGTAGGTAACTGACGTCTGCTGTAGGTAACTGACGTCTGCTGTAGGTAACTGACATCCTGCTGTAGGTAACTGACGTCCTGCTGTAGGTAACTGATGTCCTGCTGTAGGTAACTGATGTCTGCTGTAGGTAACTGATGCCCTGCTGTAGGTAACTGATGCCCTGCTGTAGGTAACTGATCTGCTGTAGGTAACTGACGTCCTGCTGTAGGTAACTGATGTCCTGCTGTAGGTAACTGATCTGCTGTAGGTAACTGATCTGCTGTAACTGACGTCTGCTGCAGGTAACTGATATGCTGCTGTCGGTAACTGACTGCTGCTGTCAGTAACTGACGTCTGTTGTCGATAACTGATGTCCTGCTGTAGGTAACTGACGTCTGCTGTAGGTAACTGACGTCTGCTGTAGGTAACTGACGTCTGCTGTGTTGTGTGGGATGCTGAAGAGGAGGTACTGCTGGCCCACCACCACCAGAGGGCGCCCTGCTTGGAGTGCGGGCTCCAAGCACGAAAGGGCGCCAGAACTAGAAGAAGTGACAGCTGTCATTCATCCCCTGCACCAGCTGTCACTCGTTCATCATCATCATCACCACCATAAAAGCCGGACTGCAACTCCACCTCCTCGCCGAGAAATCGACTACCATTCCTGAGGTAATCCTTCTCTGCAGTATTCGGATTAATCCACGTTTTGATCTCTGTTTGCAGCCGTTTATTCCTGTGGGACAGTTTTGTTGGAGCGGCGTGTTGTGGGAACTGCGACGTCTTCGCCTCCCACTCCCTCCAGATAAGTGACTGACAGGAGCTGCTTAAGTGTATGATTGGAGGTGGAGGTACTCCCTCCCATTAGTGTTGGACTGTGTATTACTGAGTGTGCGGACTCACACTCACACATCCTGTTTTTTGCTCTCTGCCAGCAGTACCAGGGTCGACAGTCGGGGACTGAGCCCACCTGGGGATTCGGGACTTGGCGGCTCCGGTGTTCTTCAGACCGTTGGTGGTGGAAGCCGTGTGGAGTACGGCTTCTCTCTCGTCGGGGGGGGGGGGGGGGGGTCTCCTATCTTCGAGCCTGCCACACGTCACCTGGTGCTAATTGACTGTGCAGATTTTCTGTATCTTTTCGTTGTGTAGAATCACAACATTAAATTGTTACCTTTTGGTTTATTCATTGTCCGTTCATTTGCGCCCCCTGTTGTGGGTCCGTGCTACGACACCTTCACAACATGCTGTAGGTAACTGATGTTTCCTGTAGGTAACTGATGTCCTGCTGTAGGTAACTGATGCCCTGCTGTAGGTAACTGATCTGCTGTAGGTAACTGACGTCCTGCTGTAGGTAACTGATGTCCTGCTGTAGGTAACTGATGTCCTGCTGTAGGTAACTGATCTGCTGTAACTGACGTCTGCTGTAGGTAACTGATGTCCTGCTGTAGGTAACTGATGTCCTGCTGTAGGTAACTGACGTCTGCTGTAGGTAACTGACGTCTGCTGTAGGTAACTGACGTCTGCTGTAGGTAACTGATGTCCTGCTGTAGGTAACTGATGTCTGCTGTAGGTAACTGATGTCCTGCTGTAGGTAACTGATGTCCTGCTGTAGGTAACTGATGTCCTGCTGTAGGTAACTGATGCCCTGCTGCAGGTAACTGATGCCCTGCTGCAGGTAACTGACGTCCTGCTGTAGGTAACTGATGTCCTGCTGTAGGTAACTGACGTCCTGCTGTAGGTAACTGATCTGCTGTAACTGAAATCTGCTGCAGGTAACTGATGTCTGCTGTAGGTAACTGATGTCCTGCTGTAGGTAACTGATCTGCTGTAGGTAACTGACGTCTGCTGTAGGTAACTGACGTCTGCTGTAGGTAACTGACATCTGTTGTAGGTAACTGACGTCTGCTGTAGGTAACTGACGTCTGCTGTAGGTAACTGACGTCCTGCTGTAGGTAACTGATGTCCTGCTGTAGGTAACTGATGTCCTGCTGTAGGTAACTGATCTGCTGTAACTGACGTCTGCTGTAGGTAACTGACGTCTGCTGTAGGTAACTGATGTCCTGCTGTAGGTAACTGATGTCCTGCTGTAGGTAACTGACGTCTGCTGTAGGTAACTGACGTCTGCTGTAGGTAACTGACGTCCTGCTGTAGGTAACTGATGTCCTGCTGTAGGTAACTGATGTCTGCTGTAGGTAACTGATGCCCTGCTGTAGGTAACTGATGCCCTGCTGTAGGTAACTGACGTCCTGCTGTAGGTAACTGATGTCCTGCTGTAGGTAACTGACGTCCTGCTGTAGGTAACTGATCTGCTGTAACTGAAGTCTGCTGCAGGTAACTGATGTCCGCTGTAGGTAACTGATGTCCTGCTGTAGGTAACTGATCTGCTGTAGGTAACTGACGTCTGCTGTAGGTAACTGACGTCTGCTGTAGGTAACTGACATCTGTTGTAGGTAACTGACGTCTGCTGTAGGTAACTGACGTCTGCTGTAGGTAACTCACGTCTGCTGTAGGTAACTGATGTCCTGCTGTAGGTAACTGATGTCCTGCTGTAGGTAACTGATGTCTGCTGTAGGTAACTGACGTCTGCTGTAGGTAACTCACGTCTGCTGTTGGTAACTGATGTCCTGCTGTAGGTAACTGATGTCCTGCTGTAGGTAACTGATGTCCTGCTGTAGGTAACTGACATCTGCTGTAGGTAACTGACGTCTGCTGTCGGTAACTGATGTCCTGCTGTAGGTAACTGATGTCCTGCTGTAGGTAACTGATGTCCTGCTGTAGGTAACTGACGCCCTGCTGTAGGTAACTGACGTCCTGCTGTAGGTAACTGATATCCTGCTGTAGTTAACTGATCTGCTGTAGGTAACTGACGTCTGCTGTCGGTAACTGATGTCCTGCTGTCGGTAACTGATGTCCTGCTGTAGGTAACTGATGTCCTTCTGTCGGTAACTGATATCCTGCTGTAGGTAACTGATCTGCTGTAGGTAACTGACATCTACTGTAGGTAACTGATGTCCTTCTGTCGGTAACTGTTATCCTGCTGTAGGTAACTGATGCCCTGCTGTAGGTAACTGATCTGCTGTAGGTAACTGACGTCCTGCTGTAGGTAACTGATGTCCTGCTGTAGGTAACTGATCTGCTGTAACTGACGTCTGCTGTAGGTAACTGACGTCTGCTGTAGGTAACTGATGTCCTGCTGTAGGTAACTGACGTCTGCTGTAGGTAACTGACGTCTGCTGTAGGTAACTGATGTCCTGCTGTAGGTAACTGATGTCTGCTGTAGGTAACTGATGTCCTGCTGTAGGTAACTGATGTCTGCTGTAGGTAACTGATGTCCTGCTGTAGGTAACTGATGTCCTGCTGTAGGTAACTGATGCCCTGCTGTAGGTAACTGATGCCCTGCTGTAGGTAACTGACGTCCTGCTGTAGGTAACTGATGTCCTGCTGTAGGTAACTGACGTCCTGCTGTAGGTAACTGATCTGCTGTAACTGATGTCTGCTGTAGGTAACTGATGTCCTGCTGTAGGTAACTGATGTCCTGCTGTAGGTAACTGACATCTGCTGTAGGTAACTGACGTCTGTTGTTGGTAACTGATGTCCTGCTGTAGGTAACTGACGTCTGCTGTAGGTAACTCACGTCTGCTGTAGGTAACTGATGTCCTGCTGTAGGTAACTCACGTCTGCTGTAGGTAACTGATGTCCTGCTGTAGGTAACTGATGTCCTGCTGTAGGTAACTGATGTCCTGTTGTAGGTAACTGACGTCTGCTGTAGGTAACTGTCGTCTGCTGTAGGTAACTGACGTCTGCTGTAGGTAACTGATGTCCTGCTGTAGGTAACTGATGTCCTGCTGTAGGTAACTGACATCTGCTGTAGGTAACTGACGTCTGCTGTTGGTAACTGATGTCCTGCTGTAGGTAACTGATGTCCTGCTGTAGGTAACTGCCGTCTGCTGTCTGTAACTGATGTCCTGCTGTAGGTAACTGATGTCCTGCTGTAGGTAACTGATGTCCTGCTGTCGGTAACTGATGTCCTGCTGTCGGTAACTGATGCCCTGCTGTAGGTAACTGACGTCCTGCTGTCGGTAACTGATATCCTGCTGTAGTTAACTGATCTGCTGTAGGTAACTGACGTCTGCTGTCTGTAACTGATGTCCTGCTGTCGGTAACTGATGTCCTGCTGTAGGTAACTGCCGTCTGCTGTCAGTAACTGATGTCCTGCTGTAGGTAACTGATCTGCTGTAGGTAACTGATATCCTGCTGTAGGTAACTGATCTGCTGTAGGTAACTGACATCTACTGTAGGTAACTGATGTCCTGCTGTCAGTAACTGTTATCCTGCTGTAGGTAACTGATCTGCTGTAGGTAACTGACGTCTGCTATAGGTAACTGATGTCTGCTGTAGGTAACTGATGTCCTGCTGTAGGTAACTGACATCTGTTGTAGGTAACTGACGTCTGCTGTTGGTAACTGATGTCCTGCTGTTGGTAACTGATGTCCTGTTGACAACTGACATCTGCTGCCAGTAACTGATGTCCTGCTGTTAATAACGGATGTCTGCTGTCAGTAACTGATGTGCTGCTGTTGGTAGCTGATGTCCTGCCGTTGATAATGGATGCGTGCTGTTGGTAACTGATGTCTTGTTGTTGATAATGGATGTGTGCTGTTGGTAACTGATGTCCTGCCATTGGCAATGGATGTGTGCTGTCGGTAACTGATGTTCTGCTGTTGATAATGGATGTGTGCTGTCGGTAACTGATGTCCTGCTGTCAGTAAGTGATGTCCTTCCATTGATAACAGACGTGTGCTGTCAGTAACTGATGTCCTGCCATTGATAACAGACGTGTGCTGTCGGTAACTGATGTCCTGCCGTTGATAACGGATGTGTGCTGTTGGTAACTGATGTCCTGCCGTTGATAATGGATGTGTGCTGTTGGTAACTGATGTCCTGCCTTTGATAATGGATGTGTGCTGTAGGTAACTGATGTCCTGCTGTTGGCAATGGATGTGTGCTGTCGGTAACTGATGTTCTGCTGTTGATAATGGATGTGTGCTGTCGGTAACTGATGTCCTGCTGTCAGTAAGTGATGTCCTTCCATTGATAACAGACGTGTGCTGTCAGTAACTGATGTCCTGCCATTGATAACAGACGTGTGCTGTCGGTAACTGATGTCCTGCCGTTGATAATGGATGTGTGCTGTTGGTAACTGATGTCCTGCCGTTGATAATGGATGTGTGCTGTTGGTAACTGATGTCCTGCCTTTGATAATGGATGTGTGCTGTAGGTAACTGATGTCCTGCCGTTGATAATGGATGTGTGCTGTTGGTAACTGATGTCCTGCCATTGATAACAGACGTGTGCTGTCGGTAACTGATGTCCTGCCGTTGATAATGGATGTGTACTGTTGGTAACTGATGTCCTGCCGTTGATAATGGATGTGTGCTGTTGGTAACTGATGTCCTGCCGTTGATAATGGATGTGTGCTGTCGGTAACTGATGTCCTGCCGTTGATAATGGATGTGTACTGTTGGTAACTGATGTCCTGCCATTGATAACAGACGTGTGCTGTCGGTAACTGATGTCCTGCCGTTGATAATGGATGTGTGCTGTTGGTAACTGATGTCCTGCTGTTGGTAACTGCTGTCCTGTTGACAACTGACGTCTGCTGCCAGTAACTGATGTCCTGCTGTTAATAACGGATGTCTGCTGTCAGTAACTGATGTGCTGCTGTTGGTAACCAACGTGTGCTGTCGGTAACTGATGACCTGCCGTTGATAACATACATGTGCTGTCAGTAACTGATGTCCTGCTGTAGGTAACTGACGTCTGGTGTTAGTAACTGATGTCCTGCCATAAGTAACTGATGTCTGCTGTTGGTAACTGATGTCCTGCAGTTGATCATGGACATGTGCTGTTGGTAACTGATGTCTTGCTGTCGGTAGTTAATGTACTGCTGTTGGTAACTGATGTCCTACTGTAGGTAACTGATGTCCTACCATTGATAATGGATGTGTGCTGTTGGTAACTGATGTCCTTTTGACAACTGACGTCTGCTGCCAGTAACTGATGTCCTGCTGTTAATAACGGATGTCTGCTGTCTGTCAGATCCCGCTTCATATATAAGACCAGCTCTCCGTCTCTGGGGTCCGACCTTCGTGTCTTCCGCGGGTATTACACGGCGGGGCTGCACAAAGGCTGTTTAAGCTGGTGGCGAGGAGATTCGTCTAGCCGCTCACTGCCTCCATCCGGACGTCCACCCCGCTGACGCTGATCTCGCACCCCGGTCGAATAGCCTCCTTCTGGAACCAGGATACGAGCCGGCCACGCCCGTTAACGGCAGCTCTCCTCTTATGGATCAGGGCTCTTGGAATGTTGCTAGATTTTAAATTTAGTGACTCGTACAGTGAGTCCCCAGGATGCGTTAATTTCGTTAAAAAAACAGACTAACCTTTTAGAGCACTTTTTGATGTTATACACCCAAAAAACTTTAACTTTTACACCTTAAGAAGAATCAATAAATCCAATGTCCGAGCCTTAACACTTTAACTGCATGCTTGGAAATTTATTGCAGGTTTTGCAAGTGCTGACAACATAATCAAAATCGGTTATATGATGATAATTTCACAACAGTAATTCAAATATAATCAGAATAATAATTGGCAGAGATTTTTGTTTTTGATTCAATAATGCTATCTGATCTTACTCTGACTGGACTGGATTAACTTCTCAACAAATTTCCTAGGAGTGAGGGAAGGAGGTTTTTTGATGTTAAAATCCCCAGTTCGATGAACTTGGTCTCCTCTTCATCAGCTTTTAGTTGTTAGCTGACCACGATCCTTGTGATGTTGTAATCCTTCAGGAAATAATCCACATAAGAGTTTATATCCTTCAGGAAATAAATCCACATAAGAGTTTATTCCTTCTTCAATCAACCAAAAGTTGATCTAATCCATTCTGGAAAGATGTGATGCTCCATGAGAGAGAAAACGTTGAAACTTCCCCACTCAGACTTAAGGCCAGTGATTATTCTCCAATGCTCTGCTACTCCATGACTGGACGGCCTGAGTGGGAGTTGAAAACTCTCTCAAATAATGTCTTATGTCTCCAATCCTCTCGCTCCTCGATTTCAATTGCAGCTCACAAGATGGTCAAGTCTTGTGATCTCCTCGTAGCAGCGGAGAAGTGACAACAGCACCTCTCCCTGGAAGAATAACCCCGTTTCCTGTTGTTGTACAGTTTTTATACGAAAACTCTTGTTGTTGATGAGATGATCTTGGTTACCATGGGGATGATGATGAGTCCAAACCTCCTCCCTTACCCCCTTCTTTTACTGGAAGCCATCTGGAGAACATTTCCTGACTGACGATAACTGATGTCCCGATTGTCAGTAAATCTATTGCGCAAGTTTCCTGTTTTTCTGAACACATCTTTTCCGAGAAACACATCTTTTCTAAATCATGTTACATCAATCACATTTAATCATATTCAATCATTTCATTTCAACTCTTTTTCACATAAAAGCAATTCATATGATCATATACAACATTTCATTCATTATTATTCATTTCATATCTGATTACATCTTATTGTTCTGAACAGTTGTTTTTATTATCAGCTCTTCTGGCCTTGCTTGCAACATCATTAACTTCCTTTTCTGTCTCTGCCTCTGCACAAAAACAACTTTTCCTCAGTTCCTCTTTCTAACTGCCAGAAAAACAACTCATATAATCATTCATTTTACTTATTTGTCACATATATTTTCTAATCAACTCTTACTGTTATTACATTAATAGTTCATTTGATCATACTTTGTCATTTTAAAATCATCTTAGACATATTCCATCATCTTCACCACTGAGTTCATCCCGTGGGCCTCTCCATCTGCAATGGAAAAGTCCGGTATGACCTCAGTCACTCCAGGAAAGTACCAAACACTGTTCAGTTTATTCCAACAACGTGTGTATTAATCCAATGGCACGTATTATATTCCAAGATGAAAACAAGCTGAAAGCAAGCTTAAAGTCATCTTTCTTGACACCCCCTCCATGACTTGAAGCTCTGCCGATTTCTTTATACTTCCATAAAAACATCCCCGTCGTCGTCGATAGGGTGAAGGGTGAGCACTTCTTTCTCATCCACCATCGGAGACAGAACAGGAGGCGCTGGAGTTGAACGACACTCGTCCAGCACCACGTACTCCTCCTCGCCCATCTGTAGATTGCTGTCGCCGTCAGAAGGCTGCTCCTCCATCTGCGATGCTTGTGATGGTAAATCCGATGTAGATGGTGTTGCCTCATATTCCTGAGATGATAATCCGTCATGGAACGATGGTGCACATGGTGAAGCGGGGGTTACAGGTGTATAACACGGGGTAACTGGTGTATTCGGTCGTGGTGGTGATGCATCCTTCGATTGAGGTGAAGCTGCAGCGTGAATATCCTCAGGCTCGGGCTGTTGAAGGTGGTCCTCCAGGAACACCTGCGTGAGGGCCTCCAAACACCAGTTTATATCCTCGGTCTGCACTCCAACCTCCACAGTGTGCTGTGGAGATGAACGTGGAACTGGTGGTAGTGAAGGACCAATGGCCACAATCCGGCCATCGGCAAGATGAGATGTGGAAAATCTTATTCCCGTAGGGTACATCCACATTTTGGAAAACACTGGGCAATACGTATATCCTTCTGAAGACACTACAGTGTCAGCTCGTATTTGATCAACCACAAGGGAATGCCAAATCACGGTTGCCTCAGCCTCAATTTTCAGGTATGTTGCTGTTGGTACCTGGGGCACAAAAGATGTATCCTTCCGTCCCATTATTCCTCGCGCCACTTGGACAGCGAAGCTGTTGCTGTAACACGTCGGGCACCACAGAGTCGGTGTTACCTCCCAGAGGTAGATCACTTGTTCCAGGGTGGCTTGACAATTAATACATCTTATATCCCCCTACAGTGTAAGAGGAAACATTAGTCTTTTAATAATTATATTGCAAGCAAGCAAAAGAGTTTGTCGGGATTATTCAGATGCACGCCAGAGCTGCCTCATGATCACGGTAGGAGATTGGGATGGTGATGACGTTACCATTCCCGTAGTAGCTGAAGAAGCTGTACGCGGGAAGCAAGCATCATAGGTCGTAAACCATAACATAGGTCGTAAACCATAACAGCAGGAGTAGTTGAGTAACCATGGACAGCCAGTATAAGGATGATAATATTCCCCATCCTAAGGCCCAAATTATGATTAGTCCAAGTTTGTAGAGCCAAGGTTTCTTGCGTTGTACGGCTACAGTTAACGTAGCTATGTACGCCAATAGGGTCAGGACCATCACAGCTTCGCACACAATGTCAGCTATTACTGCCGGGGCATAAAAGATTGCTGTCATATCTATCACCATCCAAATTGTAATCGATGTGTACTGCCATATTCCCCAACAGTCAAACTGGAGATTAAAGCGACCGAGGACATGAGTGATGAATAAGGACAACCCTAAGTCACTTTGACCGTAGTGCAGATTGATGATCGCCAATCTGACACATCCATGTAGTAGCGTTACTATTCGTAGTGGTTGTCGTAAGTCCCAACGGCCGACACAGCAGTATAGCAGCCAAATTAACAGTAGTGCAATAAATTCCACTCTACTCACTTTGAAGATGGTGTCAGTTATGCCGCCAGTATTGTTGGACATTGTGCTCTCTTATTTTCTTTACTTATCTCCTTAAGTTGTTGTGCTGTTATGTAGATGCTTCTTCCTCCTTCGCTCCCCCACGGCAGAATGAACAGGGCGTGTCTCTGCGTCGAGCTTTATAGGTTCCATAGCTCCTCCCCTAACGGAGGAGGGGCTCCGTTTCACTGCGTTGTGTGCTCCTCCCACACAAGTGCAGGGCGGCTGCGAAACTTCCTTTTAGCAAAACATATCCAATTACTGCAGCAATAATTAATCCTATTATGGTTAACAGATAGGGCCAAAGATATCCAAACAAATGTCCAATCCAACCAGTCACTACTTCGAGACCTTCTTTGATGACTTCTCCGGTCTCTGCAGCGAAAGTGGTGATGGCTTCTCCAGCGACTATTTGCATTCTTTCCCACCAAGAACATTCATGCTGACTTCTTCCTTCTCCACAGCTAAGCCAATGTTCTGCAGGCGATTCACATGTACCATTATTGTAAATCCGATTGGGCCCCAACCATTCGTAACCAACAATTTCTTGCCCTTCACACAGACTTTTCTTGAAAGCATATCCTTCTTCAAGCATTATCACAGGATCTCCAACAAATGGCACTATGTGACCTAGGATTTGCCTTCTTTTCGACATTCCATGTCCCAGGACAGCCTTGGCACAGCCAACGTTGGGTGGAAAAGCTCTTATCCATTCGCCCGCACGGTTCTTCTCCCAAACTGTTTGATGGCCATAAGTGTCGTACTCGCCGTCATAGTAAGCATCACAATATCCCTCCCAGCCAGGAACATTTCTACAATTTTGACGGGCAAGGCTTATTGTGCATGTAGTATTAAGCTTATTACAAATCATTTTCCATGGCCGTGGCGTAACATAAGGATCTGGTCTCCAGAGCAAACCAGACCAAGCATCTCTATCTCTGGAGTAGACTGTGGCGATGTATTGATATCTAACCCAATAATTATCACTTTGATCTAAACAGGGGAATACCCAATCTTCAATTTCAAATCTCTCCATTCCCCACCAGGTAAGGTCCTCACTACGCTTAAGTCCTTCCTTCCAGGCTTGAAGGGTCCCATTAATAGTTGGAATCTGTAATAACTTTGTACAGTTATATACCCATCTTAGCCAATTGTCTATCTTAATTTGGTCTATGGGACATCGGGGGGATTTACCAGAACTTGCAGCCAGACTACTATGGTATTCTGTCTCATGTAAGCTTACATAAATTTTATGCGCCACGCATTGATCAATTTTGTCAAAATCATCCTGTGGTACTGACCTTAGCTCATCAGGTTTTGGTAGTTTTTGCACATAAAAATTTGCTTTATATGGACCTTTCAAACTATGCCCAGTCCACATGTATCCCTTTGGAAAATTCCCCTCGAAGTGTCTCAGCGAAACACTCCAGACCCACGGAAAGGTGTCGTTAAGCCAATCATCATGTTTTGCCTCTTGTATTTGTCTCCAAACAATCCTGTCTATCAAATCAGTAACTGGTGTAAGCACCATGTAATTTTGAGATTTACATCCAATAGGTCGATTCCAATAACATCTATCTAATTTTGCTATTTTTTCTTTTACACAATAATCATTAAGCTCCTTCCATCTCTTTCTAACTTCATTATCATTAAATTTAACTTTTGGTTCTAATACTCGCTGTGTATCTTGTGTTGGCGATGCAGGGAGTAATTTAGTTCCTCTCTGGGTTGGTGATATCTTTGTGGATCCCACTGATCCTTCTGGTGAGATGACGGTAGGTTTGGAGTATGATATTCCTGCTTCTATGTCGGTAAAGTTGTTCAACGGAGGGATTATTGTAGATGTAGTATCCACTTTCGGCACTCTGCTGTGGGTGTTGTCACAGGTGAGGTTGTAATTTCCCCAATGTTTCCAGGTAGGCATTATCATTCTGCAAACATCATGTCTTGGTAATGCTGGAAAAACAGCTTCTTTTTCCCAATATCCTGCTCGATAGCCCAGTAGTACTCTACATCCCCATGAGCAATACCAGGCTGGCTCGCCAGGTTCAGGTCTTATCCAAGTGCAGCCTACTTCTCTTCGCTCTTTTTGTTTTAAAAGTAAGATGGTTGCCACGATGATCTCTTTATCCCTCACTTGTAGGTCTTGAAGGATTTCTGCTCCGGTGGTCAGGTTGTAATTGGTAGTGACGGTTGGAAATTCTCCACTGTTGTTCAAGTATTGCAGCCACTTGTTCTTCTGCATGTGCTGAGTTAGGTTCTTCATCTTTGCCCATTTTTCTGTAGAATTCTGGTCCCATATCATGTAGGTGTTTCTTGATTCAACTCCCCAACATGTCTGTTGAAAAGTTTTAGTTGTTGCGTACTGGACCCTGATATGGGTTAAGGTCCAGGGCATACTACCATAATGGTACAGGATGGCTAGAAGTACAGCAATGCCGACTAATAATGCTGTAAGTCGGGCCATCCAACTCCAACATTGGAGGCACTTTTTCTTCCACGGCCAGCTTTGTTGCTGCTGTTGCTGCTGCCTTATTCCAACATTTTTGTAGTAGAACTCACTTGGTACTGGTGGCAGCGGCTCCTGCCCTCGAGGTTGTTGCAGTAGTGGCATTTCTATGCCAGATTCTCTTTCTCTTGGTCTGTCGTTGATCCTTCGGGGTTGCGTGGTGATCACGTTGTCTTCCTGTGGTTCTCCCATCTCGGAGATAGATGATCTTAGGTGTTGTTGTTTGTCTCGTACTCTCACCAGGGACACTTGATGCTCGTTGCTGAAGAAGAGTGTTTAACAAGGGAGATGGCCACGGGAGTCTAATATCCAGTCCTCGCCACGCCCATTGCCAAGTGACAACTGTCACTTCCTTCATTTCAGGCGGTGGTCCCTGGGGTGTGAAGAAACATTGTGAAGATGCAGGATTCAATTCTCTACGTAGGTGCAAGATGTCCTCATAGGCATTCCAATATGCCGCTCCATTGTAGAGATACTGTGCTATCACAGAGTACAGAGGAGTTGATCTTCGAAATAATCCTCTTCCCGACTTTATGCCAAGTCGTATCAGTACAGCCTTTGGGGGTTGCCAAAGCCCCACTAGTGCTCTGGTTCGCCATCCACTTCTAATAGGCGGAATACTTCCACCTTTTTCGATGTCAACGTACTGTACTGTCGTACATATTGGCATAGTTTGATTCTCAATCAAATAAAAAGCTGATTGTGCTTCTTTTTTCTGAAGTCTTTTAAACATGTAGGGACTACTGGTCCAAATCTGGAAAGATCCGAGCCAAATATCCACATACATTCCTTGTAATGGATCGACATAATTAGGTCCCCATCTTATTTTAAATCTATAGCCCCTTTTCTGTATATACACCACGTTCAAGATGCAGGGGTATATGTTTGGACACCGGGGAATTGGGTAAAACTTCCATCCGACCCCGGGGCAATTCCAGTGTTGTCCAACTTTTTCCACGATAGGTTCTAGAGGAGTATATATTCCAGGCGCTGTAAGGTCAGCAGTTCTTGTATATGAGTCATTATCTACAAAATATCCTCCTGTTCCCAGCAACCATCCTTTTTCTTTGTAATCCTTTTGCGGCCAGCTTAAACATATTTTCTTGTAGGGTAATTCCAAATATGGTGTAAGTCCTTTCGGCCCAGAGCGTAGACTATTTACATTATTTTCATCCAATCTGAAAGTCCGCAGCATGATTCAGAGTGAATCGTTACTCTGCCTTCGGTCTCCTTCTTTTCTTACCAAGATACACCACCATAGGAGCCAGTCGTTGTCTCTTAATAATATGAGTGTAGATGGGAGATGGGTGTTCAAGTTCTGAATCCATTCCTCTCCACACCCATTTCCACATCGTAACAATCACTCTGTCAGGTTTAGGGAGGGGTCCCTCAGGGACTCTCTGTGTTCGATTTGGGGGCACATAGCTCCATAAATCTTGCCAAGACTGCCAAAAGTTATATCCAGAATATCTGGATTGGGTTAGGGCCACATAAAGGGGAACTGTAGGCTTGTCCTCTTGATCCGTAGGCTCAATTTGAAGCTGAATCTTCATTGCCTGATTACAGTTCCAGATCCCTCTTTTGTAGAGGAAGATGAAGTGTTGGTTTTCAAAAATTGGTGGTATGGTTGGGGGCATGAAGCCCTCACAGTCCAGAGTTTTTTCAACAATTCTCAAATTTAATGTCTGGTTATCTAATACGGGATATCTGGGGTCTTGCTGTCGTCTGTCCAATTGACGTTTCATGCTGGGGCTTGTCGTCCAGATCAAGTACTGGTTAAGGTATATTTCAACGTAGACTCCTTGGAGTGGCTCCACATAATTAATCCCCCATCTCACTGTGAATCTTAGGCCCTTAATTTGTAGGTAAACCACATTAAATATCCATGGGTATGTATCTGGACAACTTGGAATCGAGTGGGACATCTTTCGGCGTCCGTATATATACCAATATCGCAGACTTTGATCGCTCAGCACTCGGTTAGAAAGTATTTTCTGTCCTGTTGTGTCTGTGAATACGGCATCTCTTTTATATTCATAGTGTGAGACAAAATATCCTTTAGATGCTAGTTTCCAGTTTTCTTCTTCAAAATCTTTTTCTGGCCAATGTAGGTATAATTTTTCAGCACCGAGGATATGTTGTATGTAGGGTCCAAATCTTCCTCGATTATTAATAACAGCTATTCTATTTACACTTGGTCCTTGCGACATTTTGCAATCAGCCGCTTCTTCTTACTTCTTCCTTGTCCCGCGGAAGATGGAGGGAAACATCCAGCGATTCCGAGACTTTCTTGATTTTTCCTCACCTTGAGTCGTTTGGTCTGACTGCTGCTGTTCCTCCAGGAGTTCAACGTGTGCTCCGACAGAATAAACCCCCACATAGGGAACCAGCACCATCAGCACTGTGAGCCGCACCTTAACTGTTTGGTCCGGCCTACTAGGAGTGTCCGCTCTGCTAGCCACTCCCCCTCTAGATTGTATCCTCCTTTTCCTCACCCATTCTTCGGGTGTCACGTGATACTCGGCTGACTTCTTCTTTGGTTTTGCTGCTTTATTTCCCCAGGTGTCTAATCCAGTGGTAAAATAAAACATGAGGGTTTCTCTCTCCCCTTTTTCTTGTGGCACCTCTTCTGCATCTTCCAGTAGAATTTCTGGGTTTTTTAGAACTTCCTCTATCAATTTTGCCCAAGTTGTCAATTCCCAAGGGCCAATCCATCCTTCTTCTTGGGCTTTTTGCTGTTGATCATCTGTCAGTCCTTCCATCATGTCTGTATATCCGGGTCGCTCCGGATCTCTGTATACTCTGAACACAAGTGGAATTTGTACTGCATCTATTGTAGGGTCATAAGCTTGTCCGTACTCTGGACCCTGGGACCAATTTTGCTGTATAGCTTCATGCAACAAAGACGGCTTTCGTTCACTACCTCCTGCAGCTTGGTCACTTCCTCCTGCTCCAGTTGTGTCCAACATCAGATAGACACTTGGGGCCGTTGGACTCACGTCACCGCCGCCTTGATTCCCCTCAGCTTGATCAGGCGCAGTTGTTGCTGCAGGATTAGCCCAGCAGGTTTCATTGGTGTGACAGGTCCTCAGAGAGTCTAAAAACCTTCTCACTTGCCATCCTTCTGCTTTTACCACATGCAGTAGTCTTCCCATATGAGTTCTTGCTTTACACACCAGGCAATATTCGATGTTTTGTCCATTCCAATAGCATGAACACACCTGCATATCCACATGGTCTCCACGTAAGTCCCACTGGGTGTAAAAGACCATTCTTGGCAAGTGGGTTAGTCGGCATAACCCACATACCAGTGCATCCAAAACCTTCACCGGCTTGTGAAGTAATTGCTTGAATTCATATTTTGCCCCATTTGGAATTGGGGGTTTTCTAAGTCCAGGTCCTGACCATTGGACCGTCAGCTGTACGTCTCCACGACAAATCACACAGTGAATCTCAACTTTTTTCCATTGTAATAACTCCTTTTCATTAGATAAAAATCCTTTCTTTGCATGAGATAGTATTCTCAGGGCTCTGCCTGCCCAGAGGCCTTCTCTTGTTTTTCTTAAGGCAACCACCCCATTGACAGTGGCCATTCTGACGAAGGGTGGAAGTTCTTGGGTGTTTGTGGCCATATTTAGCTCCTGGTTTCGTCTAGTTAGGAGTTGGCTTCAGCTGCTCCACTCCTTGGATTCCTTTCCTCTTCAATTCTACTGTGTTACTATCCAGTATCTTCACTACCGTATCTGTGGTCTCATACTTAGGTTTAACAGCAGTGTTGGTTGGGTGATCTCGTGCTCTCACCCACACCTTCTGTCCAACCTTGAATGGGATCTTTGGTTCTGGTTCTCTGTCCCTTTCAATCTGACTCCTCCCCACTTCCGGTGTCAAAAATGGGCGTTGGTTCAGTTCTTGCGAAGGGGTGGGCCTGCCAGCACGTTGGCGGTCATTCAGGGCCTGTCCAATTTCCAGGGCCTTAGTACTCCATTCCTTCGTGTTAGCATTTTTTCCGATCCAGTTTTTCACCACTCCAATAGCCCTTTCTACAACTCCATTTGCTTGTGGAGTGTATGGGGGCGAGTAAATTCTCATTACTCCATTTTTCTGGCACCACTGGTCGACCTGAGCGTTACGAAAATGTGTTCCATTGTCCGTTCTCAGCTCCTTAGGTATCCCCAGATTTGAACACACTTGATCCAACATGCTGATCACACTGCTGCCGTTGGCTTTTCTCACAGGCTTAACAGTCACATAGCCTGACATAGAGTCCACAAGCACCAACAGATACTTTTCTCCTTTCTTACCGGTCACCCCCATGGGCCCGGCAACATCCATGCATACTGATCCCCATGGAACAGTACTCTTTATGGTGAAACCATCCACCCTTTGTCCTCGTCATCCTGCATTGTATCGACCACATACTTCACAGTCTTTGAGAACTCGGTAGACTTGGTTTCTCGGAATCCAAAGTTGCAGCTTCTCCAGCTCCTTCCGTGTGGGAATGGTGCCTGCATGGCCAAGCGCTTCATGTACGGCCAGCACCACTTCTTTCACGGACTCTTTTGGAACTACCCTTCCCTTGGGTGTCTGTTCCCACTTCTCGATCCCGACAACGACGACTTTTCTCAGCTGCACATAGTGGTCCACTTCTTCGTTCCCGCTCCAGTGTGCTCCTTCTTTTACATGGGCTTTCTGATGTACCACATCTAAGTCCATTGTTAGCCTCAACTCGGCTATTTTCTTCCATAAATCCATATGAGCTACAGGCTTCCCCTTAGCTCCCTCGAATCCATTTTCTTCCCAAATGGATAAGTCCTCTTTCAGGGCTTATGCGCAGTAATGACTGTCTGTAACCACTTTAGCCTTTTTTACTTTCCTCTTGTTTAACTCCAAGAGTCCTTCCAGTATTGCTGTAACTTCTCCCGCTTGGGCACTCCCTGGCGTTTGACCTTTTCGACGATATTTCTCCTTATCTTGATACTTCAGAATATAGCCCCAATGAGCTACATTGTCTGTACCTTTCTTTGATCCATCAGTGTACATAGTCCAGTCGTATGGTTCCACAGGGAGTTGCGTCTCCTTCGGTAACTTTTTTGTCGCCGACTGGTTTGGCCCAATTTCCAGCTCAGGGTCTAGCAGGATGTCCTCCCACCTTCCCCATCTGGCATTTGTGGCTTTAGTACTCTCAATTGTTCCTTTTCTTAGGAACCGGTGGACTTGGCTTTGAGTGATGACTTTTATCCCCTGTCCTTGTGCAAGTTCTTTCAATGCACTCCAATATCTAGCCAGGACTGCTAGTTCTTTTTCTTCTGGTGGATATTTTCTCTCAATAGAAGACAGAGTATAACTCCACAATGTTACCATACCCCCTCCATCATTGCTTACTTTTACCACCGAATCCTCTTCTTCACAGCTTATTTCGGCTAGCAGACGAGTAGTCAGACTACGCGGCTCCAGCCTAACTGCATCTTGAATGGCTTTCTTTAGCTTTTCCAAGCAATCCTGATCTGTAGCTGTCCAAATCCATTGCTTTTGCTCTTGTCCATCAGGTTTCTTCTTGAGACGAGCATAAAGGGGCTTTGCGTATTTCTGATAATGTGGAACGTGATCTCTCACATAGTTACACAGTCCCAATATTTTCTGTAGGTCATTCTCAGATTGAGGTGGTTTAATCTGACTCAATTTTTCTCGGTATCCTTCTGAGAGTCCCAAGTCTGATGATACCTGGAATCCCAAATAGTTAACCTTGAATTGTCCAAATTGACATTTCTTCAGGTTGAGTTTTAATCCAGCTTCTGTGAGCTTCTGTATCACCTTTGCAGCTGCATTAGGTGTTCATTTTCATCATCATCTGCGATAAACACATCATCGATATAGACTGTTACTCCCAGATCTTTCAATATTTCCATTACTGCTGCTTGGAACACATTTGGTGAATTTCTGTATCCCTGCGGTAGTCGTTGCCACACATAGCTTTTCCCTTTATGTGTGAATGCTGTTTTCCCTTGTGACTGTTTTGCTAATCGCAGGGAAAAGAATCCATTTGCCAGATCAATGCATGATTTGTATTTCTTAATTTGGAGCGTTTTCAGTGCTCCTTTGGGATTTATCAAACTTGCTCTATTGGCTATTGTTCGTCAACTGAGAGCCTTGAAATTGATTACTGGTCTCCAGCCTCCTCCTGCTGACTCTGGCTTCTTAACTGCTTGGATGGGGCTGTTAGTGATCGGGTTTAATTCCACTCGAATGATCCCCAGAGCTTCCAATTCTTTTACTATTTTATCCATTTCCTCAACCGCTCCAGGGTTCAAGGGATATTGTCGCACTGGTGGATGTACTCCTCCTTCGATGACATGAATGTGTTTAGTCCCCAAATCTCCACAATCATTTTTAAATCGTGCCACATTAGCTTCGGAGATAATTTCCCTCAATTTCTCTTTCCCTGCTTCAGAGAAATCACTTTCTTCAATTTTTTCTTCTGTAACAGCTGGTACATCCACTTCTTTGTACCAGCTTACTGGACTCTTCCCAGTTGGAGTTATACCCATTCGTACAACTCTTGCTTGTAATTTTTTCACTCGTCGTCTTATTAGAGTTCGAAGTCTTTTGGGCCGATGCAATTCTTTCAAATCTCTGACTGATATCAAATTAAAGGGGCCTTTTAACCAAACTATCCCCTTCCATATTCCAAATGGTGTTCTCTCCGTTGCCCCATTTGCATACTGGATTAATAGGTATCCTATGGTAACGAGGTTTCTGCGGGTCATGGACACCTCCGCTCCCGTGTCCACCAGGTACGGTTCTCCATCCACATCAGTGTAGATATCGTCCCCTTCCCAGTAGGCATGGTCTAGCGTGACCCGCTCCTCCAAAGCCATTACTTCTGTTGCCCTCCAGCCGCCGCTGTAGCTTGGCGGACTTCCTGGAGGGCTTTCCTTTGCTCTGGAGTTAATTTGTCATACTCCTCTTTAGGGAGATAGCCACCACCACGAGGTGCAGGTGTAGGTCGCGATTGTGGTGGTGGAGGTGGTGGACCTCTCGGCCGAGAGCTCCATTGTCCGGCTGGAGGTCTTTGATTATTCCTCTGTGGTGTTTGATGTGACTGAGGAGGTGGTGGTTTGGACACTGAATTTCTTTTCTCCACTCCCCCCGGTTTTTGTCCTGATTTTGGGGTGCTCTCCTTCTTCCTCTTTTCTTCATAGAACTGCTGCTCCAAATCCCAGCTTTTTACCACCGCATCCATTTGTGGGACTGTAGTGCCATCTATGGGCATTTTTACAAAAGTTATCTCCCCTCTTCTTCCTTTAGTGACCTCTCTCAGAGCCCTAATGTAGCGTTGTGGCAAAATTGTCTGTTTCAGCCCATGCCAAACTTGAACCAATGTTTGACCTTTGTCTAATCCAGCTTTAGCTCGAGCAATATGGGAATCTTCATCGTTAGGATCTTCCAACACTAACCTGGCATAATGGTTTCGTGCTGGTTCACCCCGACTGATGGGTTGACTGGTAACTTGGGCTAGCCACATAGATTTACCCTCTTCACTGTTCGAAGCTCTGTCAATAAGGGGCCACACTTCTTTCAGATAATCCTTCAGGTCTTCATTTGGTTCTTTCTCTCTCACCAGCATCTTTAATTTCTTGAATTCACGGAATTCCCTGCCGTCTGCTTGAATTTCAGCTTGAATTGCTGGCAGTCTTTGCCCTCTAGCCCCAGCAGGAAAGTTCTGATTTGGGAGGCTCGGTTGTAATCCTGACGATGGTGGAATTGTTTCTTCCTCATCATCCAGATTTTCTTCATTGATTTCTCTCAACACTTGCCGTGACCAGCGTAAAGCTGCTGTTTTTAGTTTTCTCAACATCACATCATGGGCAACGCCTAAATAGGCGACTCTGAAGTTTTTTGTTAACTCTTTACAGGCAGTGAGTGTAGGATAGAAAGGCCACATTAGTATATTAGCCCACTCTCCAACAGTAGCTGTTACCTCGAGAGTTTTCTTTTCATCTTGTCGCTCTATCCACTCTTCTGGGATGTCATACCCAGTTTGTCCAACTTCTGGAGCATAGGTTTGTCGCTTATCTCGGGTCTCCACTGGGTTGACTCTGACATCTCTTGCAATTCTCTCAGAGGCTACACGCACATTATACACCCCAACTTCTTTCTTTCGTCCTCTGTAACGTCCAGTTCATAGTTCTGGGCGCGAGACTTCTCTTTCTCCTACCACAGATAGCGGTTCATCCTCTTCTGAGTCTTGTGGATTGATCTCCTCTTCAGACTCTCCTTCCTGGTCCTCATCCATATCAGATTCATGGGGAGGACATAGGTCTTGTGGTTGTGGGTCCCCGTTCTGTTCTGGCTTTCGGGGTGTCCCAGTTGCTTCAGTAATTCCGACTGGTAAAGGAATGAATATAGGATCCTCTTCTCCATTATCTGGTGGAGGAGCCTGAAAAGGCTCTTTCATCCGAGATTGGGAGCCTGTCGGGTGTATGATGGTCTGGAGCCCACTTGCAACTTATTTGAATGTTGGTCGTGGGGTTTTAATCCTTAATTGCTGCACTCCCACAGCATGTGCTGATCTTTTCTCACTTGTCGCCATGGGAATGGGCTGCATCACTAACGGGGGACTAGTTGACACTCCACTTGCTCCAACTGCACCCTTTTTTGGACCTGCTCTATTTGGTCCTAAATTCACCACTTCAAGTGCCCTTCTCACTCGATCTTGCTCATGCTCATTGCTAGTGACCACCACAATCTCTCTCATTGATCCCCATACTCCTGGGGTACGCATGTGTAGGTTCACGGCTGCCATGGCAACCTTTTCTGCCTCTTCCCATGTCATTTGTCCAGATCATAATCCGTCCACACATATCACCACTCGCCGATGCTGGCGTTCTTTGGCCATATCAATAGCTATTCCCAGAGTTTTCAACATTTTTTCCGTGTATTCGATTGAATTTTCCCTCCCTGGGTAGCTTTCAAAGGGCACATGTATGAGTGCATGATAATTCATTCGTGGTGCGCTTGTTATCACCATCGATTTTCCCTCCAGATTTCTCCCCTTTATGTTCTTAATCTCCTCTTGGTACTCTTTGCCTGCCTTCTCCTTGAGTTGTGCTCGGAATTTTCGATTGGCAATTTTCAATTTGGGATTTGTGAAGACAATGAGACTATCTCCATCTATATCCCAAGGACTGCCAAAATAATGATATGCCCGTCCTCCATCTTGGGTCACCATCTTTTTGGTTCCTTCGGGCATAGGGTTCAAGTCTTCCATGTAGTCAGATTCACTGTATACATGGTGGGTTTTTGCTTTGGCTTTTCTAAAGATTTCCTGCGAGGGCCCTTCCTCTTTACTATGGTAACTCGGTCCGGGAACACATTCTTCAGATTTAAACTGTCTCAAGCTTCTGGGCCCACATTCCGGCGACCGACGGAATATCTGTCCAGATACTCCCTGAAGGCTTCTTCTTCTTCTTCAATCAGGCGTTCTGTATGTTTTTTAACTGTTGAGGTTGTTCCTCTCACACTTCCTAAGGGCAATTTTTGCCACTCTGGGTCAAAGCTTGTGAGGAGCTGGTCCGGGCTTTTATCTTCTTGACCATTTATTCCAAAATTAGGACCTCCCTGGGTTGTTAATTCATCTTCACTTTCTTCTGGCTTGTTTTCCTCATCACTTGGTTCAGAGTTGGCCTGGGAATCTGTTTTGCTCTCGTCTCCAGTGTTGAGGATCTGACTTCCATCCTTATCATCCATCATAGGATATTGTTCCTTAAGCATTCTTCCTACCCCTTTTAGTCGTTCTGCCGCGGACTTACATTCGGCATATACGGACGCTGCTTTTGCCTTAACATCAACCAGGACCGTCTCTACTCCCAACAACCCAGCTGTCATTTTTACTACGGGGTCATAACTTTTCTCAGGACTTATTAAAGTGGTGATTTGTCCTCTTTGCCACCCTTCTTCGAGAATTTTGCACCACCACTCAAGCCAATCTCTGGTCCCCGCCTTGTCTTTTGGGACTGGTGGGCTTGCCAATATGGCCAGGATCTGCCCCTCTTTATGCTGACCTGGATAATATACCCCTAATCTGTGTACTGTGTCTGCCATAGCTTCCTTGAAACTTTCTTCATCAGGTTCTACACTTTGATCTCTGACATAATTTTGAACTGTTTCCGCCCAAAAATTATATCCTCGTCCATACAGTACTACTCTGTGTGGTTGAATATTCACTTCTTTTCCCCCGTCTGGTTCGGATCCAGGGGTTGCTACAGGTCCTGACTCTTTTTCAGCCATCTTTTTACTGCTTGTTTTACACTAACCTTACTGTTTCGTAATGATTATCCTTTCTTTATTCTCTTGGTTGCTGAGATTGTCGATTCCACCACTGTCGTCTCCTTGACTTCAGCTATGGTCCTTGTCGTCTCGAGTCGTCTGCCTCTCAAAGCCTCTCTTGGCGCCTTGAGTCAGGGATGAGTGACAGACTGCTTGGCTATTCAGCGCTAATTCCGGAGGTTAACTCCAAATCAGCTACTCCTTTTCCCGCTTCTCCCCTCAGGAACCTCACGGGTTGATGATCCTACTCTCTCTTGTAGATCACCATTTTGCACGGTATACTCTCATACCTGCTCTCTTTTTGACGATCCGATCCAGCAGGCTCTGTTATGTGTCGGACGCAGCTCGGAGAACCGACCAGCGTTTGAAGGACCCAGTATGAAATAAGCAGAGCACGGTACAAAGGCTAACTGAATTTAATACATAACAGTGATAATAATAACAGAAAGGTGCGGTCTGGCGTGGTGCGCTCCCAGCAGCGCTAACGGTCCGGAGCCAGAAGCTGTTTCGGACCCAAGGACCCCGCCGACACCCCCCAGGTGGCCGCAACAACCGAGTCTGTGAAAGAAGGAACCATTATGTGAGTCCACACTCTACACACAGAACACTTAAAGGTGTACAAACAGCAAACACTTCCTGGCTTGATTGCTGATCAGCTTCCCAACCTGCAGGCATGGAACATCCCGTTCACAAAACTCCACCGCAGTGGAAGCTGATACATGACTAACATACAGCTCAATACAATAAGGTGTGAGGGACACCACATTTACTGACTGTATAACTGTTAGTCACAAAATCCAACGTACCTCAGGAAGTGTGCTGACGAGCGTGAGACCTCACCCCCTCCTCTTTCACAGACCGTGCATCAAACCTGGACGTTCTTAGCATCCGCTGCTGATGAGATGGCTCCCGAGACGACGATCTCACCCGTCTGGTCACAAGGTCGAGTCTCTGGCAAATACACACTGTGCACTCCAGTCTTAAATGCCAACATGCTCCAATCCATCCAGATGCACCTCAGCTGTGAGTCCTGACGAGTCGCAGGTGATCAGGGTGAGGTCCTGACAGCCTCAGCAACACAGCCACTCAGTCCCAAATGCACGCCACCTGGGAGGAAACCAAAAGACAAACAAACCGGCAGCCAGGCCCCCCCAGCCATATAACAGGCTCCCTCGTCTGCTTCCCTTCCTCGTCGTCTCGTGACGATCCAGCAGGCTATCTCCGTCTGCTTCTCTTCCCAGTTTAGACGATCCAGTAGTGACACGTCTACTTCTCGTCCCAGTTCAGACGTTCCAGCAGTGACACGTCTGCTTCTCGTCCTTGATCCCAGCTCCCTGGGATGCTTACTCCTGTTGTCTTTACGTCGTCCTTCTGGTGGTCGCCTCCAAATTTTCACCTCTCTGGAAAACAGATGTGTTTCAAGCCATTACTGGACCTATACAGGCCATCAGCCGACACTCTCCACAACACTGTATCCCTTGGTGATCCACTCAGGAGCTTCCCACCTATCCAATGGCAAAAGACTCTCCTTTGGCCAGGATTCTTCCTCGGACCCGACTTCACTTCGTCAAGTCCCTGTTCGGGCGCCACGTGTCAGATCCCGCTTCATATATAAGACCAGCTCTCCGTCTCTGGGGTCCGACCTTCGTGTCTTCCGCGGGTATTACCCAGCGGGGCTGCACAAAGGCTGTTTAAGCTGGTGGCGAGGAGATTCGTCTAGCCGCTCACTGCCTCCATCCGGACGTCCACCCCGCTGACGCTGATCTCGCACCCCGGTCGAATAGCCTCCTTCTGGAACCAGGATACGAGCCGGCCACGCCCGTTAACGGCAGCTCTCCTCTTATGGATCAGGGCTCTTGGAATGTTGCTAGATTTTAAATTTAGTGACTCGTACAGTGAGTCCCCAGGATGCGTTAATTTCGTTAAAAAACCAGACTAACCTTTTAGAGCACTTTTTGATGTTATACGCCCAAAAAACTTTAACTTTTACACCTTAAGAAGAATCAATAAATCCAATGTCCGAGCCTTAACACTTTAACTGCATGCTTGGAAATTTATTGCAGGTTTTGCAAGTGCTGACAACATAATCAAAATCGGTTATATGATGATAATTTCACAACAGTAATTCAAATATAATCAGAATAATAATTGGCAGAGATTTTTGTTTTTGATTCAGTAATGCTATCTGATCTTACTCTGACTGGACTGGATTAACTTCTCAACAAATTTCCTAGGAGTGAGGGAAGGAGGTTTTTTGATGTTAAAATCCCCAGTTCGATGAACTTGGTCTCCTCTTCATCAGCTTTTAGTTGTTAGCTGACCACGATCCTTGTGATGTTGTAATCCTTCAGGAAATAATCCACATAAGAGTTTATTCCTTCTTCAATCAACCAAAAGTTGATCTAATCCATTCTGGAAAGATGTGATGCTCCATGAGAGAGAAAACGTTGAAACTTCCCCACTCAGACTTAAGGCCAGTGATTATTCTCCAATGCTCTGCTACTCCATGACTGGACGGCCTGAGTGGGAGTTGAAAACTCTCTCAAATAATCTCTTATGTCTCCAATCCTCTCGCTCCTCGATTCCAATTGCAGCTCACAAGATGGTCAAGTCTTGTGATCTCCTCGTAGCAGCGGAGAAGTGACAACAGCACCTCTCCCTGGAAGAATAACCCCGTTTCCTGTTGTTGTACAGTTTTTATACGAAAACTCTTGTTGTTGATGAGATGATCTTGGTTACCATGGGGATGATGATGAGTCCAAACCTCCTCCCTTACCCCCTTCTTTTACTGGAAGCCATCTGGAGAACATTTCCTGACTGACGATAACTGATGTCCCGATTGTCAGTAAATCTATTGCGCAAGTTTCCTGTTTTTCTGAACACATCTTTTCCGAGAAACACATCTTTTCTAAATCATGTTACATCAATCACATTTAATCATATTCAATCATTTCATTTCAACTATTTTTCACATAAAAGCAATTCATATGATCATATACAACATTTCATTCATTATTATTCATTTCATATCTGATTACATCTTATTGTTCTGAACAGTTGTTTTTATTATCAGCTCTTCTGGCCTTGCTTGCAACATCATTAACTTCCTTTTCTGTCTCTGCCTCTGCACAAAAACAACTTTTCCTCAGTTCCTCTTTCTAACTGCCAGAAAAACAACTCATATAATCATTCATTTTACTTATTTGTCACATATATTTTCTAATCAACTCTTACTGTTATTACATTAATAGTTCATTTGATCATACTTTGTCATTTTAAAATCATCTTAGACATATTCCATCGTCTTCACCACTGAGTTCATCCCGTGGGCCTCTCCATCTGCAATGGAAAAGTCCGGTATGACCTCAGTCACTCCAGGAAAGTACCAAACACTGTTCAGTTTATTCCAACAACGTGTGTATTAATCCAATGGCACGTATTATATTCCAAGATGAAAACAAGCTGAAAGCAAGCTTAAAGTCATCTTTCTTGACATGTCAGTAACTGATGTGCTGCTGTTGGTAACTGATGTCCTGCCGTTGATAATGGATATGTGTTGTTGGTAATGGATGTGTGCTGTAGGTAACTGATGTCCTGCCTTTGATAATGGATGTGTGCTGTTGGTAACTGATGTCCTTCCTTTGATAATGGATGTGTGCTGTAGGTAACTGATGTCCTGTCATTGATAATGGATGTGTGCTGTTGGTAACTGATGTCCTGCCGCTGATAATGGATGTGTGCTGTAGGTAACTGATGTCCTGCTGTCAGTAAGTGATGTCCTTCCATTGATAACAGACGTGTGCTGTCAGTAAGTGATGTCCTGCCATTGATAACAGACGTGTGCTGTCGGTAACTGATGTCCTGCCGTTGATAATGGATGTGTGCTGTTGGTAACTGATGTCCTGCCGTTGATAATGGATGTGTGCTGTAGGTAACTGATGTCTTGTCGTTGATAATGGATGTGTGCTGTAGGTAACTGATGTCTTGTCGTTGATAATGGATGTGTGCTGTTGGTAACTGATGTCCTGCCGTTGGCAATGGATGTGTGCTGTCGGTAACTGATGTTCTGCTGTTGATAATGGATGTGTGCTGTCGGTAACTGATGTCCTGCCGTTGATAATGGATGTGTGCTGTTGGTAACTGATGTCCTGCCTTTGATAATGGATGTGTGCTGTAGGTAACTGATGTCCTGCTGTTGATAATGGATGTGTGCTGTTGGTAACTGATGTCCTGCCGTTGATAATGGATGTGTGCTGTTGGTAACTGATGTCCTGCCGTTGATAATGGATGTGTGCTGTAGGTAACTGATGTCCTGCTGTCAGTAAGTGATGTCCTTCCATTGATAACAGACGTGTGCTGTCAGTAACTGATGTCCTGCCATTGATAACAGACGTGTGCTGTCGGTAACTGATGTCCTGCCGTTGATAATGGATGTGTGCTGTTGGTAACTGATGTCCTGCCGTTGATAATGGATGTGTGCTGTTGGTAACTGATGTCCTGCTGTTGATAATGGATGTGTACTGTTGGTAACTGATGTCCTGCCGTTGATAATGGATGTGTGCTGTTGGTAACTGATGTCCTGCTGTTGGTAACTGCTGTCCTCTTGACAACTGACGTCTGCTGTCAGTAACTGATGTGCTGCTGTTGGTAACCAACGTGTGCTGTCGGTAACTGATGACCTGCCGTTGATAACATACATGTGCTGTCAGTAACTGATGTCCTGCTGTAGGTAACTGACGTCTGGTGTTAGTAACTGATGTCCTGCCATAAGTAACTGATGTCTGCTGTTGGTAACTGATGTCCTGCAGTTGATCATGGACATGTGCTGTTGGTAACTGATGTCTTGCTGTCGGTAGTTAATGTACTGCTGTTGGTAACTGATGTCCTACTGTAGGTAACTGATGTCCTACCATTGATAATGGATGTGTGCTGTTGGTAACTGATGTCCTGCTGTTGGTAACTGATGTCCTGTTGACAACTGACGTCTGCTGCCAGTAACTGATGTCCTGCTGTTAATAACGGATGTCTGCTGTCAGTAACTGATGTGCTGCTGTTGGTAACTGATGTCCTGCCGTTGATAATGGATGCGTGCTGTTGGTAACTGATGTCCTGCTGTTAATAACGGATGTCTGCTGTCAGTAACTGATGTGCTGCTGTTGGTAACTGATGTCCTGCCGTTGATAATGGATGTGTGCTGTTGGTAAATGATGTGCTGCCGTTGATAATGGATGTGTGCTGTTGGTAACTGATGTCTTGTCGATAATGGATGTGTGCTGTTGGTAACTGATGTCCTGCCGTTGGTAATGGATGTGTGCTGTCGGTAACTGATGTCCTGCCGTTGATAATGGATGTGTACTGTTGGTAACTGATGTCCTGCCTTTGATAATGGATGCGTGCTGTTGGTAACTGATGTCCTGCCATTGATAATGGATGTGTGCTGTTGGTAAATGATGTGCTGCCGTTGTTACTCTCCTGGAGTTGAAGACTTCATGGTTTGGTGGTAGAAACTGGTCTTCAGTCTGTGTTAGTCCGGTTCAGTGAGGTCATCTGTCTCCTGGAGTTGAGGACTCTGATGGTTTGGTGGTAGAAACTGTTCTTCAATCTGTGTGAGTGCGTTGCAGTGAGGTCGTCTGTCTCCTGGAGTTGAGGACTCTCATGGTTTGGTGGTAGAAACTGTTCTTCAGTCTGTGTGAGTCTGGTACAGCTAGGTCGTCTGTCTCCTGGAGTTGAGGATTCTGATGGTTTGGTGGTAGAAACTGTTCTTCAGTCTGTGTGAGTCAGTTGCCGTGAGGTCGTCTGTCTCCTGGAGTTGAGGACTCTGATGGTTTGGTGGTAGAATCTGTTCTTCAGTCTGTGTGAGTCCGGTTCAGTGAGGTCATCTGTGTCCTGGAGTTGAGGACTCTGATGGTTTGGTGGTAGAAACTGTTCTTCAGTCTGTGTGAGTCCGGTTCAGTGAGGTCATCTGTGTCCTGGAGTTGAGGACTCTGATGGTTTGGTGGTAGAAACTGTTCTTCAGTCTGTGTGAGTCCAGTGCATTGAGGTCGTCTGTGTCTTGGAGTTGAGGACTCTGATGATTTGGTGGTAGAAACTGTTCTTCAGCCTGAGTCCAGTTCATTGAGGTCGTCTGTCTCCTGGAGTTGAGGACTCTGATGGTTTGGTGGTAGAAACTGTTCTTCAGTCTGTGTGAGTCTGTTGCAGTGAGGTTGTCTGTCTGCTGGAGTTGAGGACTCTGTGGTTTGGTGGTAGAAACTGTTCTTCAGTCTGAGTCCATTGCAGTGAGGTCGTCTGTCTCCTGGAGTTGAGGACTCTGATGGTTTGGTGGTAGAAACTGTTCTTCAGCCTGAGTCCGGTTCAGTGAGGTTGTCTGTCTCCTGTAGTTGAGGACTATAATGGTTTGGTGGCAGAAACTGTTCTTCAGTTTGTGTGAGTCTGTTGCAGTGAGGTCGTCTGTCTCCTGGAGTTGAGGACTCTCATGGTATGGTGGTAGAAACTATTCTTCAGTCTGTGTTGTTTCGGTTCAGTGAGGTCGTCTGTCTCCTGGAGTTGAGGACTCTGATGGCTTGGTGGTAGAAACTGTTCTTCACTCTGTGTGAGTGCGTTGCAGTGAGGTTGTCTGTCTCCTCGAGTTGAGGACTCTGATGGTTTATTGGTAGAAACTGTTCTTCAGTCTGTGTGAGTCCAGTGCAGTGAGGTCTTCTGTGTCTTGGAGTTGAGGACTCTGATGGTTTGGTGGTAGAAACTGTTCTTCAGTCTGTGTGAGTCCGTTTCAGCGAGGTCGTCTCTCCTGGAGTTGAGGACTCTGATGGTTTGGTGGTAGAAACTGTTCTTCAGTCTGTGTGAGTCTGTTGCAGTTAGGTCGTCTGTCTCCTGGAGTTGAGGACTCTCATGGTTTGGTGGTAGAAACTGTTCTTCAGTCTGTGTGAATCCGGGTCAGTGAGGTTGTCTGTCTCCTGGAGTTAAGGACTCTGATGGTTTGGCAGTAGAAACTGTTCTACAGTCTGACTCCATTGCATTGAGGTCGTCTGTCTCCTGGAGTTGAGGACTCTGATGGTTTGGTGGTAGAAACTGTTCTTCAGCCTGAGTCCGGTTCAGTGAGGTCGTCTGTCTCCTGGAGTTGAGGACTCTGAAGGTTTGGTGATAGAAACTGGTCTTCAGTCTGTGTGAGTCCGTTGCAGTAAGGTCGTCTGTCTCCTGAAGTTGAGGACTCTGATGGTTTGGTGGTAGAAAATGTTCTTCAGTCTGTGTGAGTCTGTTGCAGTGAGGTTGTCTGTCTGCTGGAGTTGAGGACTCTGTGGTTTGGTGGTAGAAACTGTTCTTCAGTCTGAGTCCATTGCAGTGAGGTCGTCTGTCTCCTGGAGTTGAGGACTCTGATGGTTTGGTGGTAGAAACTGTTCTTCAGCCTGAGTCCGGTTCAGTGAGGTTGTCTGTCTCCTGTAGTTGAGGACTATAATGGTTTGGTGGCAGAAACTGTTCTTCAGTTTGTGTGAGTCTGTTGCAGTGAGGTCGTCTGTCTCCTGGAGTTGAGGACTCTGATGGTATGGTGGTAGAAACTATTCTTCAGTCTGTGTTGTTTCGGTTCAGTGAGGTCGTCTGTCTCCTGGAGTTGAGGACTCTGATGGCTTGGTGGTAGAAACTGTTCTTCACTCTGTGTGAGTGCGTTGCAGTGAGGTTGCCTGTCTCCTCGAGTTGAGGACTCTGATGGTTTATTGGTAGAAACTGTTCTTCAGTCTGTGTGAGTCCAGTGCAGTGAGGTCTTCTGTGTCTTGGAGTTGAGGACTCTGATGGTTTGGTGGTAGAAACTGTTCTTCAGTCTGTGTGAGTCCGTTTCAGCGAGGTCGTCTCTCCTGGAGTTGAGGACTCTGATGGTTTGGTGGTAGAAACTGTTCTTCAGTCTGTGTGAGTCTGTTGCAGTTAGGTCGTCTGTCTCCTGGAGTTGAGGACTCTCATGGTTTGGTGGTAGAAACTGTTCTTCAGTCTGTGTGAATCCGGGTCAGTGAGGTTGTCTGTCTCCTGGAGTTAAGGACTCTGATGGTTTGGCAGTAGAAACTGTTCTACAGTCTGAGTCCATTGCATTGAGGTCGTCTGTCTCCTGGAGTTGAGGACTCTGATGGTTTGGTGGTAGAAACTGTTCTTCAGCCTGAGTCCGGTTCAGTGAGGTCGTCTGTCTCCTGGAGTTGAGGACTCTGAAGGTTTGGTGATAGAAACTGGTCTTCAGTCTGTGTGAGTCCGTTGCAGTAAGGTCGTCTGTCTCCTGAAGTTGAGGACTCTGATGGTTTGGTGGTAGAAAATGTTCTTCAGTCTGTGTGAGTCCGGTTCAGTGAGTTCATCTGTGTCCTGGAGTTGAGGACTGTGATGGTTTGGTGGTAGAAACTGTTCTTCAGTCTGAGTCCCGTTCAGTGAGGTCGTCTGTCTCCTGGAGTTTAGGACTTCATGGTTTGGTGGTAGAAATTATTCGTCAGTCTGTGTGAGTCCATTGCAGTGAGGTCGTCTGTCTCCTGGAGTTGAGGACTCTGATGGTTTGGTGGTAGAAACTGCTCTTCAGTCTGTGTGAGTCCTGTTCAGTGAGGTCGTCTGTGTCTTGGAGTTGAGGACTCTGATGGTTTGGTGGTAGAAACTGTTCGTCATTCTGTGTGAGTCCGTTGCAGTGAGGTCGTCTGTCTCCTGGAGTTGAGGACTCTGATGGTTTGGTGGTAGAAACTGCTCTTCAGTCTGTGTGAGTCCTGTTCAGTGAGGTCGTCTGTGTCTTGGAGTTGAGGACTCTGATGGTTTGGTGGTAGACACTGTTCTTCAGTCTGTGTGAGTATGGTTCAGTGAGGTCATCTGTCTCCTGTAGTTGAGGACTATAATGGTTTGGTGGCAGAAACTGTTCTTCAGTCTGTGTGAGTCTGTTGCAGTGAGGTCATCTGTCTCCTGGAGTTGAGGACTCTGATGGTTTGGTGGTTAAAACTGTTCTTCAATCTGTGTGAGTCCGGTGCAGTGAGGTCGTCTGTGTCTTGGAGTTGAGGACTCTGATGGTTTGATGGTAGAAACTGTTCTTCAGCCTGACTCTGGTTCAGTGAGGTCTTCTGTCTCCTGGAGTTGAGGACTCTGATGGTATGGTGGTAGAAACTATTCTTCAGTCTGTGTTGTTTCGGTTCAGTGAGGTCGTCTGTCTCCTGGAGTTGAGGACTCTGATGGCTTGGTGGTAGAAACTGTTCTTCAGTCTGTGTGAGTGCGTTGCAGTGAGGTTGTCTGTCTCCTGGAGTTGAGGACTCTGATGGTTTATTGGTAGAAACTGTTCTTCAGTCTGTGTGAGTCCGGTGCAGTGAGGTCTTCTGTGTCTTGGAGTTGAGGACTCTGATGGTTTGGTGGTAGAAACTGTTCTTCAGTCTGTGTGAGTCCGTTTCAGCGAGGTCGTCTCTCCTGGAGTTGAGGACTCTGATGGTTTGGTGGTAGAAACTGTTCTTCAGTCTGTGTGAGTCTGTTGCAGTTAGGTCGTCTGTCTCCTGGAGTTGAGGACTCTGATGGTTTGGTGGTAGAAACTGCTCTTCAGTCTGAGTGAGTCCGGGTCAGTGAGGTTGTCTGTCTCCTGGAGTTGAGGACTCTGATGGTTTGGTGGTAGAAACTGTTCTTAAGTCTGAGTCCATTGCAGTGAGGTTGTCTGTCTCCTGGAGTTGAGGACTCTGATAGTTGGGTGATAGAAACTGTTCTTAAGTCTGAGTCCATTGCAGTGAGGTTGTCTGTCTCCTGGAGTTGAGGACTCTCATGGTTTGGTGGTAGAAACTGTTCTTCAGTCTGTGTGAGTCCGTTGCAGTGACGTCGTCTGTCTCCTGACGTTGAGGACTCTGATGGTTTGGTGGTAGAAAATGTTCTTCAGTCTGTGTGAGTCCGTTGCAGTGAGGTCGTCTGTCTCCTGAAGTTGAGGTCTCTGATGGTTTGGTGGTAGAAAATGTTCTTCAGTCTGTGTGAGTCCGGTTCAGTGAGTTCATCTGTGTCCTGGAGTTGAGGACTGTGATGGTTTGGTGGTAGAAACTGTTCTTCAGTCTGTGTGAGTCCGGTGCAGCGAGGTCATCTGTCTCCTGGAGTTGAGGACTCTGATGGTTTGGTGGTAGAAACTGTTCTTCAGTCTGTGTGAGTCCGGTTCAGTGAGGTCGTCTGTGTCTTGGAGTCTAGGACTCTGATTTTTTGGTGGTAAAAACTGTTCTTCAGTCTGTGTGAGTCCGGTTCAGTGAGGTCGTCTGTCTCCTGGAGTTGAGGAGTCTGATGGTTTGGTGGTAGAAACTGTTCTTCAGTCTGTGTGAGTGAGTTTCAGTGAGGTCGTCTGTCTCCAGGAGTTGAGGACTCTACTGGTTTGGTGGTAGAAACTGTTCTTCAGTCTGTGTGAGTCTGGTACAGCTAGGTCGTCTGTCTCCTGGAGTTGAGGATTCTGATGGTTTGGTGGTAGAAATTGTTCTTCAGTCTGTGTGAGTATGGTGCAGCGAGGTCATCTGTCTCCTGGAGTTGAGGACTCTGATGGTTTGGTGGTAGAAACTGTTCTTTACTCTGTGTGAGTCAGTTGCCGTGAGGTCGTCTGTCTCCTGGAGTTGAGGATTCTGATGGTTTGGTGGTAGAAACTGTTCTTCAGTCTCTGTTAGTCCGGTACAGCGAGGTCGTCTGTCTCCTGGTGTTGAGGACTCTGATGGTTTGGTGTTAGAAACTGTTCTTCAGTCTGTGTGAGTGTGTTGCAGTGAGGTCGTCTGTCTCCTGGAGTTGAGGACTCTATGGTTTATTGGTAGAAACTGTTCTTCAGTCTGTGTGAGTCCGGTGCAGTGAGGTCTTCTGTGTCTTGGAGTTGAGGACTCTGACGGTTTGGTGGTAGAAACTGTTCTTCAGTCTGTGTGAGTCCGGTTCAGCGAGGTCGTCTGTCTCCTGGAGTTGAGGACTCTGATGGTTTGGTTGTAGAAACTGTTCTTCAGCCTGAGTCCAGTTCATTGAGGTCATCTGTCTCATGGAGTTGAGGACTCTGATGGTTTAGTGATAGAAACTGTTCTTCAGTCTGTGTGAGTCCGGTTCAGTGAGGTCATCTGTGTCCTGGAGTTGAGGACTCTGATGGTTTGGTGGTAGAAACTGTTCTTCAACATGTATGAGTCTGGGTCAGTGAGGTCGTCTGTCTCCTGGAGTTGAGGACTCTGATGGTTTGGTGGTAGAAACTGTTCTTCAGTCTGTGTGAGCTCGGTTCAGTGAGGTCATCTGTGTCCTGGAGTTGAGGACTCTGATGGTTTGATGGTAGAAACTGTTCTTCAGCCTGACTCTGGTTCAGTGAGGTCGTCTGTCTCCTGGAGTTGAGGACTCTGATAGTTTGGTGGTAGAAACTGTTCTTCAGTCTGTGTGAGTACGTTACAGTGAGGTCGTCTGTCTCCTGGAGTTGAGGACTCTGATGGTTTGGTGGTAGAAACTGTTCTTCAGTCTGAGTCCGGTGCAGTGAGGTCGTCTTTGTCCTGGAGTTGAGGACTCTGATGGTTTGGTAGTAGAAATTGTTCTTCAGTATGAGTGAGTCCGGTGCAGTGAGGTCATCTGTGTCCTGGAGTTGAGGACTCTGATGGTTTGATGGTAGAAACTGTTCTTCAGCCTGAGTCCGGTTCAGGGAGGTCATCTGTCTCCTGGAGTTGAGGACTCTGATGGTTTGGTGGTAAAAACTGTTCTTCAGTCTGTGTGAGTCCGGTACAGCGCGGTCGTCTGTCTCCTGAAGATGAGGACTTTGATGGTTTGGTGGTAGAAACTGTTCTTCAGTCTCTATGAGTCGGGTTCAGTGAGGACGTCTGCGTCTTGGAGTTGAGGACTCTGATGGTTTGGTGGTAGAAATTTTAGAGTCACACAGATGGCGTATGGATGTCGACTCACTGAGTCATTTTAGCGTCATACAGACGGCGTATTGATGTCAACTCACGGAGTCATTTTAGCGTCACACAGACAACGTAACAATGTCGACTCGTGATGTCATTTCAGTGTCACACAGACCTCGTATGGTTGACTCACGGAGTCATTTTAGCATCACACAGACGGCGTATCAATGTGGACTCACTGAGTCATTTTAGCTTCACACAGATGACGTATTGATGTCGAATCAAGGAGTGATTTTAGCGTCACACAGATGGTGTATGGATGTCGACTCATGGAGTCATTTTAGCGTCACACAGATGGCGTATGGATGTCGAGTCACTCAGTCATTTTAGCATCACACAGACGGCGTATCGATGTCAACTCATGGAGTCATTTTAGCTTCACACAGACGACGTATCGATGTCGACTCACTGAGTCATTTTAGTGTCACACAGATGGCGTATGGATGTCGACTTACGGAGTCATTTTAGCGTCACACAGATGGCGTATTGACGTCGACTCACGGAGTCAATTTAGCATCACTCAGATGGCGTATGGATGTCGACTCACGGAGTCATTTTAGCGTCACACAGATGGCGTATGGATGTCGACTCGCGGAGTCATTTTAGCGTCACACAGATGGCGTATCGATGTCAACTCTTGGAGTCATTTTAGTGTCACACAGACGGCGTGTATATGTCGACTCACGGAGTCATTTTAGCGTCACACAGATGGCGTATGGATGTCGACTCACGGAGTAATTTTAGCGTGACACAGACAGCGTATCGATGTCAATTCACGGAGTCATTTTAGCGTCACACAGATGGTATATGGATATCGACTCATGCAGTCATTTTAGCGTCACACAGATGGCGTATGGATGTCGACTCACGGCGTCATTTTAGCATCACTTAGATGGCGTATCGATGTCAACTCACGGAGTCATTTTAATGTCACACAGACAATGTATGGATGTCGACTCAGAGTCATTTTAGCGTCACACAGATGGCGTATTGATGTCGACTGGTGAAGTCATTTCAGTGTCATACAGACGGCGTATGGATGTGGACTCACAGAGTCATTTTAACATCACACAGACGATGTATCAATTTCGACTCACGTAGTCATTTCAGCGTCACACACATGGTGTATGGATGTCGACTCACGGAGTCATTTCAGCATCACACAGATGGCGAATCGATGTCGACACACGGAGTCATTTTAGCATCACACAGACGGCGTATCCATGTCGACTAACGGAGTCATTTTACCTTCACACAGAGGTTGTAACGATGTCTACTCACTGAGTCATTTTATCGTCTCACACACACGGTGTATCAATGTCGAGTGACGGAGTCATTTTAGCGTCAGACAGATGGAATATCGATGTCGACTCACGGAGTCATTTTAGCTTCACACAGACGGCTTATTGATGTCGACTCATGGAGTCATTTTAGCTTCACACAGACGGTGCATCAATGTCGACTCACAGAGTCATTTTTGCGTCACACAGACGGCGTTTTGATGTCGACTGGTGAAGTCATTTCAGTGACACACAGACGGCGTATGGATGTCGAATCACGGAGTCATTTTAGTGTCACACAGACCACGTATCGATGTGGACTCACGGAGTCCTTTTAGAGTCACACAGATGGCGTATTGATGTGGACTCATGGAGTCATTTTAGCACCACACAGACGACGTATCAATGTTGACTCATGGAGTCATTTTATCATCACACAGACGGCGTATCAATGTCAACTCACGGAGTCAATTTTGCTTCACATAGACGGCATATCGATGTTGACTCACGGAGTCATTTTAGCATCATACAGATGGCGTATCGATGTGGACTCACGGAGTCATTTTAGCGTCACACAGATGACGTATCAATGTCGACTCACGGAGTCATTTTAGCATCACATAGACGGCGTATGGATGTCGACTCACGGAGTCATTTTAGCGTCTCACACAGATGGCGTATGGATGTCAACTCACGGAGTCATTTTAGCGTCACACAGATGGCGTATGGATGTCGACTCACGGAGTCATTTTAGCGTCCCACAGATGGCGTATGGATGTCGACTCACGTAGTCATTTTAACGTCACACAGATGGTGTATCGATGTCGACTCACGGAGTCATTTTAGCGTCACACAGATGGCGTATGGATGTGGACTCACAGAGTCATATTAGCGTCACACAGACGGCGTATGGATGTCGACTCACGGAGTCATTTTCACATCACACAGATGATGTATCAATTTCGACTCACGGAGTCATTTCAACGTCACACAGATGGTGCATGGATGTTGACTCACGGAGTCGTTTTGGCATCACACAGACGGCGTATGAATGTCGACTCACGGAGTCATTTTAGCGCCACACAGACAACGTATCAATGTCGACTCACATAGTCATTTTAGCCCCACATAGACGACGTATCAATGTCGACTCACAGTCATTTTAGCATCACACATACGGCGTATGGATGTCGACTCACGGAGTCATTTTAGCGTCACACAGATGGCGTATGGATGTCGACTCATGGAGTCATTTTAGCGTCACACAGATGGCGTATGGATGTCGACTCATGGAGTCATTTTAGCATCACACAGATGGCGTATCGATGTCAACTCATGGAGTCATTTTAGCTTCACACAGACGACGTATCGATGTCGACTCACTGAGTCATTTTAGCTTCACACAGACGGCATATTGACGTCGACTCACGGAGTCAATTTAGCATCACTCAGATGGCGTATGGATGTCGACTCACGGAGTCATTTTAGCGTCACACAGATGATGTATCAATTTCGACTCACTGATTCATTTCAGCTTCACACAGACGGAGTATGGATGTCGACTCAAGGAGTCATTTTAGCGTCACACAGATGATGTATCAATTTCGACTCACTGAGTCATTTCAGCGACACACAGACGGCGTATTGATGTCGACTCGTGAAGTCATTTCAGTGTCACACAGACAGCGTATGGATGTCGACTCACGGAGTCATTTTAGCGTTACACAAACGACGTATCAATGTCAACTCACGGAGTCATCTTAGCGTTGCACAGACGATGTATGGATGTCGACTCACTGAGTCATTTTAACGTCACACAGATGGCGTATGGATGTCGACTCGCAGAGTCATTTTAGCGTCACACAGATGGCGTATCGATGTCAACTCACGGAGTCATTTTAGTGTCACACAGACGGCGTATATAAGTCGACTCACGGAGTCATTTTAGCGTCACACAGATAGCGTATGGATGTCGACTCACGGAGTAATTTTAGCGTGACACAGACGGCGTATCGATGTCAACTCACGGAGTCATTTTAGCGTCACACAGACGACGTATCGATGTCGACTCATGGAGTCATTTTATCGTCACACAGATGGCATATGAGCATATCTGAGCATATCTCACCCTCTCTTCATTGGCTTCCTGTTAATTCTAGAATAGAATTTAAAATTCTTCTTCTTACTTATAAGGTTTTGAATAATCAGGTCCCATCTTATCTTAGGGACCTCATAGTACCATATCACCCCAATAGAGCGCTTCGCTCACAGACTGCAGGCTTACTTGTAGTTCCTAGGGTTTGTAAGAGTAGAATGGGAGGCAGAGCCTTCAGCTTTCAGGCTCCTCTCCTGTGGAACCAGCTCCCAATTCAGATCAGGGAGACAGACACCCTCTCTACTTTTAAGACTAGGCTTAAAACTTTCCTTTTTGCTAAAGCTTATAGTTAGGGCTGGATCAGGTGACCCTGAACCATCCCTTAGTTATGCTGCTATAGACTTAGACTGCTGGGGGGTTCCCATGATGCACTGAGTGTTACTTTTTCTTTTTGCTCTGTATGCACCACTCTGCATTTAATCATTAGTGATTGATCTCTGCTCCCCTCCACAGCATGTCTTTTTCCTGGTTCTCTCCCTCAGCCCCAACCAGTCCCAGCAGAAGACTGCCCCTCCCTGAGCCTGGTTCTGCTGGAGGTTTCTTCCTGTTAAAAGGGAGTTTTTCCTTCCCACTGTTGCCAAGTGCTTGCTCACAGGGGGTCGTTTTGACCGTTGGGGTTTTTCCGTAATTATTGTATGGCTTTGCCTTACAATATAAAGCGCCTTGGGGCAACAGTTTGTTGTGATTTGGCGCTATATAAATAAAATTGATTTGATTTGATTTGATATGGATATCGACTCACGCAGTCATTTTAGCGTCACACAGATGGCGTATGGATGTCGACTCACGGCGTCATTTTAGCATCACTTAAATGGCGTATCGATGTCAACTCACGGAGTCATTTTAATGTCACACAGACAATGTATGGATGTCGACTCACGGCGTCATTTTAGCATCACTTAGATGGCGTATCGATGTCAACTCACAGAGTCATTTTAATGTCACACAGACAATGTATGGATGTCGACTCACAGAGTCATTTTAGCGTCACACAGATGGCGTATGGATGTCGACTCACGGCGTCATTTTAGCATCACTTAGATGGCGTATCGATGTCAACTCACGGAGTCATTTTAATGTCACACAGACAATGTATGGATGTCGACTCAGAGTCATTTTAGCGTCACACAGATGGCGTATTGATGTCAACTGGTGAAGTCATTTCAGTGTCATACAGCCGGCGTATGGATGTCGACTCACGGAGTCATTTTAGCGTCACACAGACAGTGTATGGATGTGGACTCACAGAGTCATTTTAGCGTCACACAGACGATGTATCAATTTCGACTCACGGAGTCATTTCAGCGTCACACACATGGTGTATGGATGTCGACTCACTGAGTCATTTTAGCGTCACACAGACGGCGTATGGATGTCGACTCACGGAGTCATTTCAGCATCACACAGATGGCGAATCGATGTCGACACACGGAGTCATTTTAGCATCACACAGACGGCGTATCGATGTCGACTAAAGGAGTCTTTTTACCTTCACACAGATGTTGTAACGATGTCTACTCACTGAGTCATTTTATCGTCTCACACACACGGTGTATCAGTGTCGACTCACGGAGTCATTTTAGCATCACACAGACGGCATATCAATGTCAACTCACGGAGTCAACTTTGCTTCACATAGACGGCATATCGATGTCGACTCACGGAGTCATTTTAGCATCACACAGATGGCGTATCGATGTGGACTCACGGAGTCATTTTAGCGTCACACAGACGACGTATCAATGTCGACTCACGGAGTCATTTTAGCATCACACAGACAGCGTATGGATGTCGACTCACGGAGTCATTTTAGCGTCTCACACAGATGGCGTATGGATGTCAACTCACGGAGTCATTTTAGCGTCACACAGATGGCGTATGGATGTCGACTCACGGAGTCATTTTAGCGTCCCACAGATGGCGTATGGATGTCGACTCACGGAGTCATTTTAACATCACACAGATGGTGTATCTATGTCGACTCACTGAGTCATTTTAGCGTCACACAGATGGCGTATGGATGTGGACCCACAGAGTCATATTAGCGTCACACAGACGGCGTATGGATGTCGACTCACGGAGTCATTTTCGCGTCACACAGATGATGTATCAATTTCGACTCACGGAGTCATTTCAATGTCACACAGATGGTGCATGGATGTCGACTCACGGAGTCGTTTTGGCGTCACACAGACGGCGTATGAATGTCAACTCACGGAGTCATTTTAGCGCCACACAGACAACGTATCAATGTCGACTCACATAGTCATTTTAGCCCCACATAGACGACGTATCAATGTCGACTCACAGTCATTTTAGCATCACACATACGGCGTATGGATGTTGACTCACGGAGTCATTTTAGCGTCACACAGATGGCGTATGGATGTCGACTCACGGAGTCATTTTCACGTCACACAGATGATGTATCAATTTCGACTCACTGAGTCATTTCAGCGACACACAGACGGCGTATTGATGTCGACTCGTGAAGTCATTTCAGTGTCACACAGACAGCGTATGGATGTCGACTCACGGAGTCATTTTAGCGTCACACAGATGGCGTATGGATGTCGACTCGCGGAGTCATTTTAGCGTCACACAGATGGCGTATCGATGTCAACTCGCGGAGTCATTTAATGTCACACAGACGGCGTATATAAGTCGACTCACGGAGTCATTTTAGCGTCACACAGATGGCGTATGGATGTCGACTCACGGAGTAATTTTAGCGTGACACAGACGGCGTATCGATGTCAACTCACGGAGTCATTTTAGCGTCACACAGATGGCGTATGGATGTCGACTCACGGAGTCATTTTAGCGTCCCACAGATGGCGTATGGATGTCGACTCGTGAAGTCATTTCAGTGTCACACAGACAGCGTATGGATGTCGACTCACGGAGTCATTTTAGCGTCACACAGATGGTGTATGGATGTCGACTCGCGGAGTCATTTTAGCGTCACACAGATGGCGTATCGATGTCAACTCACGGAGTCATTTAATGTCACACAGACGGCGTATGGATGTCGACTCACGGAGTAATTTTAGCGTGACACAGACGGCGTATCGATGTCAACTCACGGAGTAATTTTAGCGTGACACAGACGGCGTATCGATGTCAACTCACGGAGTCATTTTAGCGTCACACAGATGGCGTATGGATGTCGACTCACGGAGTCATTTTAGCGTCCCACAGATGGCGTATGGATGTCGACTCACGGAGTCATTTTAACGTCACACAGATGGTGTATCGATGTCGACTCACGGAGTCATTTTAGCGTCACACAGATGGCGTATGGATGTGGACTCATAGAGTCATATTAGCGTCACACAGACGGCGTATGGATGTCGACTCTGAGTCATTTTCGCGTCACACATGATGTATCATTTTTGACTCACGGAGTCGTTTCACCGTCACACAGATGGTGCATGGATGTCGACTCACGGAGTCGTTTTGGCGTCACACAGACGGCGTATGAATGTCAACTCACGGAGTCATTTTAGCGCCACACAGACAACGTATCAATGTCGACTCACATAGTCATTTTAGCCCCACATAGACGACGTATCAATGTCGACTCACAGTCATTTTAGCATCACACATACGGCGTATGGATGTCGACTCACGGAGTCGTTTTAGCGTCACACAGATGGCGTATGGATGTCGACTCATGGAGTCATTTTAGCATCACACAGACGGCGTATCGATGTCAACTCATGGAGTCATTTTAGCTTCACACAGACGACGTATCGATGTCGACTCACTGAGTCATTTTAGCGTCACACAGACGGCGTATTGACGTCGACTCACGGAGTCAATTTAGCATCACTCAGATGGCGTATGGATGTCGACTCACGGAGTCATTTTAGCGTCACACAGATGATGTATCAATTTCGACTCACTGATTCATTTCAGCTTCACACAGACGGCATATTGATGTCGACTGGTGAAGTCATTTCAGTGTCATACAGACGGTATATGGATGTCGACTCACGGAGTCAATTTAGCATCACTCAGATGGCGTATGGATGTCGACTCGAGTCATTTTAGCGTCACACAGATGATGTATCAGTTTCGACTCACTGAGTCATTTCAGCGACACACAGACGGCGTATTGATGTCGACTGGTGAAGTCATTTCAGTGTCATACAGACGGTGTATGGATGTCGACTCACGGAGTCATTTTAGCGTCACACAGACAACGTATCAATGTCGACTCACGGAGTCATTATAGCGTCACACCGACGGCGTATGGATGTGGACTCACAGAGTCATTTTAGCGTCACACAGACGATGTATCAATTTCGACTCACGGAGTCATTTCAGCGTCACACACATGGTGTATGGATGTCGACTCACTGAGTCATTTTAGCGTCACACAGACGGCGTATGGATGTCGACTCACTGAGTCATTTCAGCATCACACAGATGGCGAATCGATGTCGACACATGGAGTCATTTTAGCATCACACAGATGGCGTATCGATGTCGACTAACAGAGTCATTTTATCATCTCACACACACGGTGTATCAATGTCGACTCACGGAGTTATTTTAGCATCAGACAAATGGCATATCGATGTCGACTCACAGAGTCATTTTAGCTTCACACAGACGGCTTATTGATGTCGACTCATGGAGTCATTTTAGCTTCACACAGACGGTGCATCAATGTCGACTCACAGAGTCATTTTTGCGTCACACAGATGGCGTTTTGATGTCGACTGGTGAAGTCATTTCAGGGACACACAGACGGCGTATGGATGTCGACTCACTAAGTCATTTTAGTGTCACACAGACCACGTATCAATGTGGACTCACGGAGTCCTTTTAGAGTCACACAGATGGCGTATTGATGTGGACTCATGTAGTCATTTTAGCACCACACAGACGACGTATCAATGTCGACTCACGGAGTCATTTTAGCATCACACAGACGGTGTATGGATGTCGACTCATGGAGTCATTTTAGCGTTTCATACAGATGGCGTATGGATGTCAACTCACGGAGTCATTTTAGCGTCACACAGATGGCGTATGGATGTTGACTCACGGAGTCATTTTAACATCACACAGATGGTGTATCGATGTCGACTCATGGAGTCATTTTAACATCACACAGATGGTGTATCGATGTCGACTCACGGAGTCATTTTAGCATCACACAGACGGCGTATCGATGTCAACTCACGGAGTCATTTTCCCTTCACACAGACGTTGTATCGATGTCTACTCACTGAGTCATTTTAGCGTCTCACACACACAGTGTATTGGTGTTGACTCACGGAGTAATTTTAGGGTCACACAGACGGCGTATCATGTCGACTCACAGAGTCATTTTAGCTTCACACAGATGGCGTTTTGATGTCGACTGGTGAAGTCATTTCAATGACACACAGACGGCGTATGGATGTCAACTCACAGAGTCATTTTAGTGAAACACAGCCGGTGTATCGATGTCGACTCACAGAGTCATTTTTGCATCACACAGACGGCATATTGATGTCGACCTGTGAAGTAATTTCAGTGTCACACAGACAGCATATGGCTGTCGAATCATGGAGTCATTTTAGCGTCACACAGACGACGTATCGATGTCGACTCACAGAGTCATTTTAGCAACACACAGATGGTGTATGGATGTCGACTCATGGAGTCATTTTAGCGTCACACAGATGGTGTATCGATGTCAACTCACAGAGTGATTTTAGTGTCCCACAGACGCTGTATCGATGTCGACTCACAGAGTCATTTTAGCGTCACACAGACGGCTTTTGATGTCGACTTGTGAAGTCATTTCAGTGACACATAGATGGTATATCGATGTACACTCACAGAGTCATTTTAGTGTCACACAGACGGCATATTGATGTGGACTCATGGAGTCATTTTAGCGTCACACAGACGGCTTATCGATGTGAACTCACGGAGTCATTTTAGCATCACACAGACGACGTATGGATGTCGACTCACGGAGTCATTTTAGCGTCACTCAGATGGCGTATGGATGTCAACTCACAAAGTCATTTTAGCGTCACTCAGATGGCGTATGGATGTCAACTCATGGAGTCATTTTAGCGTCACACAGACGGTGTATCAATGTGACTCACTGAGTCATTTTAGAATCACACAGACAGCATATGGATGTTGACTCACTGAGTCATTTTAGCGTCACACAGACGACGTATCAATGTCAACTCACGGAGTCATCTTAGCGTCACACAGATGTCGTATGGATGTCGACTTGCAGAGTCATTTTAGCGTCACACAGATGGCGTGTCGATGTCAACTCACGGAGTCATTTTAGCATCACATAGACAGCGTGTCGATGTCGACTCACGGAGTCATTTTACCTTCACACAGACGTTGTATCGATGTCTACTCACTGAGTCATTTTAGCGTCTCAAACACACTGTGTATTGATGTTGACTTACTGAGTCATTTTAGGGTCACACAGACGGCGTATTGATGTCGACTCACGGAGTCATTTTAGCTTCACACAGACGGTCTATCGATTTCGACTCAGAGTCATTTTAGCGTCACACAGACGGCGTATTGATGTCGACCCGTGAAGTCATTTTAGTGTCACACAGACGACGTATCGATGTCGACTCACGGAGTCATTTTAGCATCACACAGACGGCGTATGGATGTCCACTCACGGAGTCATTTTAGCGTCACACAGACGGTGTATCGATGTGACTCACAGAGTCATTTTAGCGTCACACAGACGGCTTTTGATGTCGACTTGTGAAGTCATTTCAGTGACACATAGATGGCATATTGATGGAGACTCAGAGTCATTTTAGCGTCATACAGACAGCGTATCGATGTCGACTCACGGAGTCATTTTACCTTCACACAGACGTTGTATCGATGTCTACTCACTGAGTCATTTTAGCGTCTCACACACACTGTGTATTGATGTTGACTCACGGAGTCATATTAGCTTCACACAGACGTTCTATCGATGTCGACTTAGAGTCATTTTAGCGTCACACAGACGGCGTATTGATGTTGACTCACTTAGTCATTTTCCCTTCACACAGACGTTGTATCGATGTCTACTCACTGAGTCATTTTAGCATCTCACACACACAGTGTATTGATGTTGACTCACGGAGTCATTTTAGGGTCACACAGACGGCGTATCATGTCGACTCACAGAGTCATTTTAGCTTCACACAGATGGCGTTTTGATGTCGACTGGTGAAGTAATTTCAGTGACACACAGACGGCGTATGGATGTCAACTCACAGAGTCATTTTAGCGTCACTCAGATGGCGTATGGATGTCAACTCATGGAGTCATTTTAGCGTCACACAGACGGTGTATCAATGTGACTCACTGAGTCATTTTAGAATCACACAGACAGCATATGGATGTTGACTCACTGAGTCATTTTAGCGTCACACAGACGACGTATCAATGTCAACTCACGGAGTCATCTTAGCGTCACACAGATGTCGTATGGATGTTGACTTGCAGAGTCATTTTAGCGTCACACAGATGGCGTGTCGATGTCAACTCACGGAGTCATTTTAGCATCACATAGACAGCGTGTCGATGTCGACTCACGGAGTCATTTTACCTTCACACAGACGTTGTATCGATGTCTACTCACTGAGTCATTTTAGCGTCTCAAACACACTGTGTATTGATGTTGACTTACTGAGTCATTTTAGGGTCACACAGACGGCGTATTGATGTCGACTCACGGAGTCATTTTAGCTTCACACAGACGGTCTATCGATTTCGACTCAGAGTCATTTTAGCGTCACACAGACGGCGTATTGATGTCGACCCGTGAAGTCATTTTAGTGTCACACAGATGACGTATCGATGTCGACTCACGGAGTCATTTTAGCATCACACAGACGGCGTATGGATGTGACTCACAGAGTCATTTTAGCGTCACACAGACGGCGTATTGATGTCGACCCGTGAAGTCATTTTAGTGTCACACAGACGACGTATCGATGTCCACTCACGGAGTCATTTTAGCGTCACACAGACGGTGTATCGATGTGACTCACAGAGTCATTTTAGCGTCACACAGACGGCTTTTGATGTCGACTTGTGAAGTCATTTCAGTGACACATAGATGGCATATTGATGGAGACTCACAGAGTCATTTTAGCGTCACACAGACAGCGTATCGATGTCGACTCACGGAGTCATTTTACCTTCACACAGACGTTGTATCGATGTCTACTCACTGAGTCATTTTAGCGTCTCACACACACTGTGTATTGATGTTGACTCACGGAGTCATATTAGGGTCACACAGACGGCGTATCAATGTCGACTCAAGGAGTCATTTTAGCTTCACACAGACGTTCTATCGATGTCGACTTAGAGTCATTTTAGCGTCACACAGACGGCGTATTGATGTTGACTCACTTAGTCATTTTCCCTTCACACAGACGTTGTATCGATGTCTACTCACTGAGTCATTTTAGCATCTCACACACACAGTGTATTGATGTTGACTCACAGAGTCATTTTAGGGTCACACAGACGGCGTATCATGTCGACTCACAGAGTCATTTTAGCTTCACACAGATGGCGTTTTGATGTCGACTGGTGAAGTCATTTCAGTGACACACAGACGGCGTATGGATGTCAACTCACAGAGTCATTTTAGTGAAACACAGCCGGTGTATCGATGTCGACTCACAGAGTCATTTTGCATCACACAGACGGCATATTGATGTCGACCTGTGAAGTAATTTCAGTGTCACACAGACAGCGTATGGCTGTCGAATCATGGAGTCATTTTAGCGCCACACAGACGACGTATCGATGTCGACTCACAGAGTAATTTTAGCAACACACAGATGGCGTATGGATGTCGACTCACGGAGTCATTTTAGCGTCACACAGATGGTGTATCGATGTCAACTCACAGAGTGATTTTAGTGTCCCACAGACGCTGTATCGATGTCGACTCACAGAGTCATTTTAGCGTCACACAGACGGCTTTTGATGTCGACTTGTGAAGTCATTTCAGTGACACATAGATGGCATATCGATGTACACTCACGGAGTCATTTTAGTGTCACACAGATGGCGTATTGATGTGGACTCACGGAGTCATTTTAGCATCACAAAGATGCCGTATGGATGTCCACTCACGCAGTCATTTTAGCGTCACACAGACGGTGTAACGATGTGACTCACAGTCATTTTAACGTCACACAGACGGCTTTTGATGTTGACTTGTGAAGTCATTTCAGTGACACATAGATGGCATATCGATGTCGACTCACAGAGTAATTTTAGCGTCACACAGACAGCGTATCGATGTCGACTCACGGAGTCATTTTACCTTCACACAGACGTTGTATCGATGTCTACTCAAGGAGTCATTTTAGCGTCTCACACACACTGTGTATTGATGTTGACTCACGGAGTCATATTAGGGTCACACAGACGGCGTATCAATGTCCACTCAGAGTCCTTTTAGCTTCACACAGACGGCGTATTGATGTCGACTCACAGTCATTTTAACTTCACACAGACGGTCTATTGATGTCGATTCAGAGTCATTTTAGCGTCACACAGACGGCGTATTGATGTCGACTCGTGAAGTCATTTTAGCGTCACACAGACGA
>NW_022986240.1:255153-277210 GCF_902500255.1 Thalassophryne amazonica | reverse complement strand
AGGCCTCCATTCTTCACATGGTGGATCACGAGGTTTAATTTGATCAAACTGGAGTCCTTGTTGTGAAAGTGTAGTGACACGGACCCACAACAGGGGGCGTAAATGAAAGGACAATGAATGAGCCGAAAATAGAACACTGGTGCAGCACTGGTGAACTGGTGCAGTCGAAAACCAACGTTTCAACTCCCTAAACGTGGCTTCGCAATGATCCGACCAGGTGAAGGGGACTTTTGGGGAGGTCAGGGCTGTCAGGGGGCTAACTACCTGACTGTAGCCCTTAATGAACCTCCTGTAGAAATTTGCAAAGCCGAGGAACTGTTGCAGCTTCCTACGGTTTGTAGGTTGGGGCCAATTTCTCACCGCCGCAACCTTGGCCGGATCAGGGGCGATGGAGTTGGAGGAAATGATAAACCCCAGGAAGGACAAAGAAGTGTGGTGGAACTCGCACTTCTCGCCCTTCACAAACAGCCGGTTCTCCAACAACCGCTGCAGGACCTGACGTACATGCTGGACATGAGTCTCAGGGTCCGGGGAGAAGATGAGGATATCGTCCAGATATACGAAGACGAATGTCTTCGAATCGGTGTCGAATCGATGTCGAATCGGTGCAGGAAGTCCCGCAAGACGTCATTAACCAAAGCTTGGAACGTCGTGGGGGCGTTAGTGAGACCGAACTGCATGACCAAGTACTCAAAGTGACCTAACGGGGTGTTAAATGCCGTCTTCCACTCGTCTCCTTTCCGGATCCAAACCAGGTGATACACATTCCTAAGATCCAGTTTTGTGAAAATTTGGGCTCCATGCAAGGGCGTGAACACTGAATCCAACAGGGGCAAAGGGTATCAATTGCGAACCGTGATCTCGTTCAGCCCTCTGTAGTCAATGCATGGACGGAGTCCGCCGTCTTTCTTGCCCACAAAAAAGAAAACTGCACCCATCGGGGAGGTGGAGTTCCGGATCAGCCCGGCAGCTAATGAGTCCCGGATGTAGGTCTCCAATGATTCGTGCTCAGGACGTGAGAGGATGTACAGCCTGCTGGACGGGTACTCAACGCCCGGGATCAAATCAATGGCACAATCGTACGGACGGTGCGGGGGAAGGGTGAGTGACAGATCTTTGCTGAAGATGTCAGCAAGATCGTGGTACTCAACCGGCACCGCCGTCAGATTGCGGGGGACTTTAACCTCCTCATTAGCTATTAAACCGGGGGGGAACCGAGGATCCTAAACACTCCCGGTGGCAGGTTTCGCTCCACTAAGCCACAACCCCAGATGGCCAATCAATCCGGGGATTGTGTTTTACCATCCACGGGAAGCCCAAAATCATGCGGGAGGTAGAAGGAGTAACAAAAAACTCAATCTCCTCCCGATGATTCCCAGACACCACCAGAACTACTGGTTGTGTCTTGTGTGTGATTAAAGGGAGAAGGGTGCCATCTAGTGCCCGTACCTTCAGAGGCGAAGGAAGCGCCACCAGAGGGAGCCCTACCTCCCTTGCCCATCTGCTGTCCAGCAGATTCCCTTCTGACCCCGTGTCCACCAGTGCTGGGGCTTGAAGGGTTAAATCCCCACTCAGGATCGTAACTGGGAGACGTGTGGAAATACGTGTATGTCCCACGTGAATGTCTTGGCCCACCCTTAACCCAGTTTCTAAGGGCGGGCATTCATGTTTAACCGCTTGGGGCAGTCTCTCTGCTGATGCTCACTTGAGCCGCAAATAAAGCACTCCCCGCGGGCCAGTCTCCTCTGTCTGTTAGTTGATCTGAATTTGGCCCTGCTCCTGTCCATAGCATCGTCAGCAGGGGGAGCTGTTGCCACACGGAGCGCCAAGGCTGTGGAGCGTGGGGAGGGCGGAACCTTTTCGGACCCGGAAGAGAGAGGGACGGCGCGTGCCCGGCCACGTCCTTCGTCTCGCTCCCGACGACATTCTTCTAATTGATTGTCTAAACGTATGACTAGATCAATAAGTCCATCCAAATCCCGCGGTTCCTCCTTGGCCACCAGGTGCTCCTTCAGGACCGGCGACAGTCCGTTTATGAAGGCAGCGCGGAGCGCAGTCGTATTCCAGCCGGACCTCGCAGCCGCAATGCGGAAGTCGACTGCATATTCAGCTGCGCTCCGACGCCCCTGTCTCATAGACAGCAGCACGGTTGATGCGGTCTCGCCTCTGTTAGGGTGATCAAAAACCGTTCTGAACTCCCTCACAAACCCAGTATAAGAGGTAAGGAGCCGTGAATTCTGCTCCCAAAGCACCGTAGCCCAAGCGCGTGCCTCACCTCGAAGCAAATTGATTACATAAGCCACCCTACTGGCGTCTGACGTGTACATCACGGGACGCTGTGCAAAGACGAGCAAATACTGCATTAAAAAGTCAGCGCACGTCTCCACACAACCCCCGTACAGCTCTGGGGGACTTATGTATGCTTCAGGGGATGGTGGGGGGGGGTTGTTGAATGACCATTGGAATGTCTATATTCGGCACCAGGTCAGCAGGAGGAGAAGCTGCAGCAGTGCCCTAAGCGCACGCTTCCACCTGCGCGGTGAGAGCCTCCATCCTGCGATTGAGGATGATGTTCTGCTTGGTCATTAGATCCAACCGAGCAGTAAAGGCGGTGAGGATTTGCTGCAACTCACCAATCATGCCTCCTGCAGATGCCTGTGCACCCTGCTCTTCCACTGGTTGTCCAACAGATGGTTGACACCCCTCGGGATCCATGACGTTGGCTGAGATATCCTGTTGTGAAAGTGTAGTGACACGGACCCACAACAGGGGGAGTAAATGAAAGGACAATGAATGAGCCGAAAATAGAACACTTTACTGTTGTGAATGTGTACAACAAAATACAGACGGTTACAGAATTTGTATGTAGTCAATCCACAGAGGTGACGTGTGGGCAGGCTCGAGGATAGAAGACGTCCGTCCAGAGAAGAACCGGATCCCACACGATTTCCACTGTCACCGAACCCGGAGGATACTGGAGTCGCCAAGTCCCGAGTCCCCAGGTGGCCACTGTCTCCGGCTGTCGGATCTGGTACTGCTGGCAGGAAGCAGAAACAGTTAGGTGTGGGTGTGTGCACACCTAGTAACACAGTCAGCAATGCAGGTGGGAACTGCACCTCCACCTCGGCAATACTGAACAACAGTCTGTCCACTAAACCCGACCAGTTACTTGTCTTACGAGTCGTGAAGGGTGAACTCCGTCACCCTGCCATCAACGACTGGTTCAGCCTCCAGCTGACACAAGCAATTAGGTCCTTCTGTAATGGATAAACAAACGGTTACGTGCAATACGGCACAGTATCTAGCTGAGGAATATTACCTCCAATGGTAGGAGGCAGCGCCCTCTCGTGCCTGAAGCCCGCACTTCAGGCAGGGTGCCCTCTGGTGGTGGGCCAGCAGTACCTCCTCTTCAGCGGCCCACACATCAGTCCTGTCCAGAGTAAACCAGTGACTGCTGGGACAGGCTCCTGGATGTACAGTCTCCTTCATAAGTGAAGTACTGGAATGACATACCTCCCAGTCAGTCTGGAACTTGAAGTTTAGATCTTCCCTCTATCAATCTCACTCACTGTTCAGTGATGCTTCCCATGTGGAGTTTGAGACTTCCAGCAGACATGATCCTGCCCAGAATCCTGGCTTCTTGTTTTTCCCCGTCAGTGTCTGGACTGTCTCAGGCGTACATGTTGGTTCCTGACTGGAATGGCGGAGATCAGTGTCTCTGTTGCAGTTGTCAGATCAGCTTTTTCTCACCAGTGGTAGGATTTAGTTCATCTACTTTGTCTGCCAGAGAAACTTTCCATTGAGGAGCTCTGTCTTCAGTGACCTCTTAATCCTCACTACCCTCTGGGGACTGAAGAGCACTTTGTCCTTGGGGCCTCCCTTCCTGTTGTAGAGTCATGGATGCTCTTTCTTTGATCCTGGGTAGTGACTATAACACTCAGTCAAGCCTGGTCGCCATCTGGTCCCCATCTTTTCACTGGCTGCACAGTGTCAGGGTCCTGGACCTCAGGTGCCACCCTCTGTGCACTGGAAGACTTTCCTTGTCTTGATGGCCCTGACTTCTATCTCCTCTCCTCCTTTGACCAGTTTATTATTCCACCAGGATACCTGATGATGACTGGTCAGGCAGACATTTTGCTAGCTTGAAAGTACACACCCTGATTGACGTAACACGTCCGTGCACGTCATCAGTGCATTTGAAAGATGAAAAAGATCAAGAGTGGCACATTTTCACTAAGATGTACTCACGAACAAATCTGGAAGATGAAACGGCAAAGGCAAGATGATGAACTTTGCCTGCAAGCCACCGTTCAGGTTAATTAATTATCAAGTTAATGAACTTGAGTGTTGTGGCGTGACCTTTATTTCTCTAAACACTGAAGATATTTGGGTGTGAGACTAAAAGATAACTATGAATTATTGCCTGGTACTTATGAACATAGCAACTTTAGGTTCAGAACACTAAACTAATTTGAGACAATAAAAGTATTGGATCAGCTAGACCAGGGGTTTTCAAAGTGTGGGAGAGTAACACCCCCCCCCCCACACACACACACACACACAATTTCAACATCTTCATGTGTTTCTTTTTATTCTTTTACATCTTAAACACATTTTTAAGGTATTTGTATGTTTTTAAGGAACTGTCTATGCATTTACACATTTTACAGCCTTCATAAACATTTTAAACATGTTTTAAATAACTTTCTATTCTTTCACACATTTTATATCCTTTTCAAACATTTTAAACATGTTTTAAATAACTTTCTATTCTTTCACACATTTTACACCCTTTTCAAACATTTTAAACATGTTTTCAAAGAACTTATTCTATTTTTATCTTTAGTCATTTTTTAAACATCTCTGCGTGTTTTTGAATGTGTTTGGCATAACTGACACATTTTAACATAAATAATAAGGGATGGGTATTGATAAGATTTTATCAATATCGAAGCCATTATTGATTCCACTTATTGATCCGATTCCATATCAATTCCCTTATCAATGCCTGCTGTGAATATTCTGTGTACTATATGCAGTGGTGGGCACAGATAACCAAAAAATTAACTTCGATAACAGATAATCAGATAATTGAAAAGTTATCTTTGATAAAGATAAAACAATAAACCACTCAAAAATGTATCGGAAGTTACAGATAACCGATAAATTCCAATATTGTCTCTGGTATATTTACAACTACTAATTAAACAAATTTAAGTTTTAATGCCACAATAGTTTCTAGTAATATTAAAAGTAACAACAGACCCAAACAATGAAACCACACTTTCGTCTTTGAATATTGTACCCCTGCTGGAAGTGCTTATTTACTACAGCGCTCCCAGCACAGAGACACTCGGAGATCAGCCATAAAGCCAACTCTCTATCAATCACAACGCTTCGGTCAGGCGGAGGTCTTGAAAAATAAAGTCATGCTGACTTATGGTTTTGATTTATAAATAACATTAATATCGATAGAAAAACTCCATTAATGTCAATTCTGTCATTTGTACAAAGTTAAAATATAGCATATATCTTTTAATGTTGAATAATGCACTAATTCTGAGGTTTTGTAACAAACACAGACAGATCGCAAAGGATTCTGGGTAAAAGTGCCTCTGCTAAACACTGATTGGTTCAGTCATTCATTATGTAAACCAACACGTTAATGTGACGTGTGTCGTGTGTTGGTGTTTACAGATAAATGTGCTTTTGTAAAATATTCCATTTTTTTAATTTGTAAAAACAGGCATTTTTACGGAGCCCTGGAAGTGTCATCGCAAAATGTTTTGCATGTGGAGAGAATGTGCACACGTTTTATGATGTTGTAAAACGTGCTTTACACTATGCGAGATGATTTTTCATGCAGGAATTATTTTGGCACGAGTTTCAGGTTAATCGCACGTCCTGCATCGTGTAGTGTACATGGAGTAACAAGCTGCATTTAACATCTCACGACCACCTCCTGATCACCGATCGTATGGTCCAATGAAAATCAAACCTGTTTGATATTATATTCTGGTCGGCCATCGTGAGGTTATCCTCCTGCTGAAAAGCTACAAGCATCTAACCGCTCGCACTGTGCCTGTGCAAACACCACAGAGCTGTCTTGTAATGTTATTATTATTATTATTATTAATTAATTTATTAACAAATCACACAATGCATCAAGGAGTTATGACATGTTGATGGTTCATCCACTAGGGGGCGCTCAATGTATAAACAGAGGGGCCAGGTGTGTTGAGGGGCCAACCATCATCATACATGTGAAGTTTCAAGTTAATCAGGCAAAGCATGAAGGAGTTATCATGACTTGATGTTCCATGGCAAAGGGTCAAAATGGCGGCGCCATAGCAGCCACACCCTTCGACATAAAGAAAAGCTTTCGATAACTTTTGGTCAGTATCGTCTGTGGGTGATGTTGAAGAAATTTGAAGTGCATTGGACAAAATCCCTAGGAGGAGTTCGTTCAAATACAACATGTGGAAATCACGCCAAAATGAGAAGAAAATTCAAAATGGCCGACTTCCTGTTTGGAGTAGACCCATGGTGCAAGAGACTTTTTTGTATGTCTATGCAAGTCACACATGTGTACCAATTTTCATCTCCCTACTCCCAAAAAAACCCTATGTGGAGGGGTTTTTGAAAGTTTCAAGGGGGCACTATTGAGGCATTTTGCCCCGCCCATGGGCAACGCCCCTATGAATTGTAAGAGGTTGTCGTGCTCGACCTGTGTATCAATTTTCATGATGATGTGACAAAATTAAAGCCGTCAAAAGGAAGAACGTAATTTCATGGCGAATGGGCAATATTCGGTACGCCGCCACACGGACGCCGTTACTCGTAACTTCACGGCGTTTATCGCCTATGTTCACCAATTTGTTCTGCATGTTTTAAAAGTGGAATAAAGTTGATTGGGTTAAGTATGTGACATCAGGACCTCTTAAAGTAAAAATAGGACATTTCCCGCCGCCACCGGGGGGCGCTATGGCGCAGGTGGGAACTTAAGATATGTAGACGTTCAGGGCAGAGACCTCATCATGTCCAACAAGTTTGAAGGATCTAGGGAAGGATGAAGTATGTGGGCGTGACAGCCGTTCGAAGTGAAATGGCGTGCTCCGAAAAGCTCGCCAAAGTTTGACGACCCCTAGCAGCCACGCCTTTTGACTTAATTAGAATCTTTTGATATCTTTTGATCACCATTGTGTTGCGATGATTTTGACCAAATTTGAAGTCGATCGGATGAAATCCCTAGGACGAGTTCGTTCAAATGTAAGTAGTGGAAATGGCCAAAAATGGCAAAAATTTGCTCAAAATCGAAACTTAAAATCAAAATGGCCGACTTCCTGTCGATATTTCACCATGACAGTAAGAGACTTTTTCATGCGTCCTGGCATGGTAAATATGTGTACCGAATTTCGTGAGGCTACGACAAAAAAAGCCCAAAGCGGAGGGGTTTTTGAAAATTTCTAGGGGGCGCTATTTCGCGAATTTTCTGCGACCATGTGCGAGGCCCCCAAAATATCAAATTTCGGATCCGGCTGGACGACTTTGGAAAGTTTGGTGAGTTTTTGAGCATGGGAAGAGGCCGAAATTTCGATTTCAAAAGTGAGAATAATAATAATAATAATAATAATAATAAACAGCGCAATTACAATAGGGTCCTCGTAGGACGTTGCCTACTCGGGCCCTAAAAATAATATAGCACCTTCAACTGCACCAAATCAAATCAAATCTAATCAACTTTATTTATATAGCGCCAAATCACAACAAACAGTTGCCCCAAGGCGCTTTATATTGCAAGGCAAAGCCATACAATAATTACAGAAAAACCCCAACTGTCAAAACGACCCCCTGTGAGCAAGCACTTGGCGACAGTGGGAAGGAAAAACTCCCTTTTAACAGGAAGAAACCTCCAGCAGAACCAGGCTCAGGGAGGGGCAGTCTTCTGCTGGGACTGGTTGGGGCTGAGGGAGCAAACCAGGAAAAAGACATGCTGTGGAGGGGAGCAGAGATCGATCACTAATGATTAAATGCAGAATGGTGCATACAGAGCAAAAAGAGAAAGAAGCAATGCATCATGGGAACCCCCCAGCAGTCTACGTCTATAGCAGCATAACTAAGGGATGGTTCAGGGTCACCTGATCCAGCCCTAACTATAAGCTTTAGCAAAAAGGAAAGTTTTAAGCCTAATCTTAAAAGTAGAGAGGGTGTCTGTCTCCCTGATCTGAATTGGGAGCTGGTTCCACAGGAGAGGAGCCTGAAAGCTGAAGGCTCTGCCTCCCATTCTACTCTTACAAACCCTAGGAACTACAAGTAAGCCTGCAGTCTGAGAGCGAAGCGCTCTATTGGGGTGATATGGTACTACGAGGTCCCTAAGATAAGATGGGACCTGATTATTCAAAACCTTATAAGTAAGAAGAAGAATTTTAAATTCTATTCTAGAATTAACAGGAAGCCAATGAAGAGAGGCCAATATGGGTGAGATATGCTCTCTCCTTCTAGTCCCCGTCAGTACTCTAGCTGCAGCATTTTTAATTAACTGAAGGCTTTTTAGGGAACTTTTAGGACAACCTGATAATAATGAATTACAATAGTCCAGCCTAGAGGAAATAAATGCATGAATTAGTTTTTCAGCATCACTCTGAGACAAGACCTTTCTGATTTTAGAGATATTGCGTAAATGCAAAAAAGCAGTCCTACATATTTGTTTAATATGTGCTTTGAATGACATATCCTGATCAAAAATGACTCCAAGATTTCTCACAGTATTACTAGAGGTCAGGGTAATGCCACCCAGAGTAAGGATCTGGTTAGACACCATGTTTCTAAGATTTGTGGGGCCAAGTACAATAACTTCAGTTTTATCTGAGTTTAAAAGCAGGAAATTAGAGGTCATCCATGTCTTTATGTCTGTAAGACAATCCTGCAGTTTAGCTAATTGGTGTGTGTCCTCTGGCTTCATGGATAGATAAAGCTGGGTATCATCTGCGTAACAATGAAAATTTAAGCAATACCGTCTAATAATACTGCCTAAGGGAAGCATGTATAAAGTGAATAAAATTGGTCCTAGCACAGAACCTTGTGGAACTCCATAATTAACTTTAGTCTGTGAAGAAGATTCCCCATTTACATGAACAAATTGTAATCTATTAGACAAATATGATTCAAACCACCGCAGCGCAGTGCCTTTAATACCTATGGCATGCTCTAATCTCTGTAATAAAATTTTATGGTCAACAGTATCAAAAGCAGCACTGAGGTCTAACAGAACAAGCACAGAGATGAGTCCACTGTCCGAGGCCATAAGAAGATCATTTGTAAGCTTCACTAATGCTGTTTCTGTACTATGATGAATTCTAAAACCTGACTGAAACTCTTCAAATAGACCATTCCTCTGCAGATGATCAGTTAGCTGTTTTACAACTACCCTTTCAAGAATTTTTGAGAGAAAAGGAAGGTTGGAGATTGGCCTATAATTAGCTAAGATAGCTGGGTCAAGTGATGGCTTTTTAAGTAATGGTTTAATTACTGCCACCTTAAAAGCCTGTGGTACATAGCCAACTAACAAAGATAGATTGATCATATTTAAGATCGAAGCATTAAATAATGGTAGGGCTTTCTTGAGCAGCCTGGTAGGAATGGGGTCTAATAGACATGTTGATGGTTTGGATGAAGTAACTAATGAAAATAACTCAGACAGAACAATCGGAGAGAAAGAGTCTAACCAAATACCGGCATCACTGAAAGCAGCCAAAGATAACGATACGTCTTTGGGATGGTTATGAGTAATTTTTTCTCTAATAGTTAAAATTTTGTTAGCAAAGAAAGTCATGAAGTCATTACTAGTTAAAGTTAATGGAATACTCAGCTCAATAGAGCTCTGACTCTTTGTCAGCTGGCTACAGTGCTGAAAAGAAACCTGGGGTTGTTCTTATTTTCTTCAATTAGTGATGAGTAGAAAGATGTCCTAGCTTTACGGAGGGCTTTTTTATAGAGCAACAGACTCTTTTTCCAGGCTAAGTGAAGATATTCTAAATTAGTGAGACGCCATTTCCTCTCCAACTTACGGGTTATCTGCTTTAAGCTGCGAGTTTGTGAGTTATACCACGGAGTCAGGCATTTCTGATTTAAGGCTCTCTTTTTCAGAGGAGCTACAGCATCCAAAGTTGTCCTCAATGAGGATGTAAAACTATTGACGAGATAATCTATCTCACTCACAGAGTTTAGGTAGCTACTCTGCACTGTGTTGGTATATGGCATTAGAGAACATAAAGAAGGAATCATATCCTTAAACCTAGTTACAGCGCTTTCTGAAAGACTTCTAGTGTAATGAAACTTATTCCCCACTGCTGGGTAGTCCATCAGAGTAAATGTAAATGTTATTAAGAAATGATCAGACAGAAGGGAGTTTTCAGGGAATACTGTTAAGTCTTCTATTTCCATACCATAAGTCAGAACAAGATCTAAGATATGATTAAAGTGGTGGGTGGACTCATTTACTTTTTGAGCAAAGCCAATAGAGTCTAATAATAGATTAAATGCAGTGTTGAGGCTGTCATTCTCAGCATCTGTGTGGATGTTAAAAGCGCCCACTATAATTATCTTATCTGAGCTAAGCACTAAGTGAGATAAAAGATCTGAGAATTCACAGAGAAACTCACAGTAATGACCAGGTGGACGATAGATAATAACAAATAAAACTGGTTTTTGGGACTTCCAATTTGGATGGACAAGACTAAGAGTCAAGCTTTCAAATGAATTAAAGCTCTGTCTGGGTTTTTGATTAATTAATAAGCTGGAATGGAAGATTGCTGCTAATCCTCCGCCCCGGCCCATGCTACGAGCATTCTGACAGTTAGTGTGACTCGGGGGTGTTGACTCATTTAAACTAACATATTCATCCTGCTGTAACCAGGTTTCTGTAAGGCAGAATAAATTAATATGTTGATCAATTATTATATCATTTACTAACAGGGACTTAGAAGAGAGAGACCTAATGTTTAATAGACCACATTTAACTGTTTTAGTCTGTGGTGCAGTTGAAGGTGCTATATTAGTTTTTCTTTTTGAATTTTTATGCTTAAATAGATTTTTGCTGGTTATTGGTAGGATTAGCAGCAATCTTCCATTCCAGCTTATTAATTAATCAAAAACCCAGACAGAGCTTTAATTCATTTGAAAGCTTGTCTCTTAGTCTTGTCCATCCAAATTGGAAGTCCCAAAAACCAGTTTTATTTGTTATTATCTATCGTCCACCTGGTCGTTACTGTGAGTTTCTCTGTGAATTTTCGGACCTTTTGTCTGACTTAGTGCTTAGCTCAGATAAGATAATTATAGTGGGCGATTTTAACATCCACACAGATGCTGAGAATGACAGCCTCAACACTGCATTTAATCTATTATTAGACTCGATTGGCTTTGCTCAAAATGTAAATGAGTCCACCCACCACTTTAATCATACCTTAGATCTTGTTCTGACTTATGGTATGGAAATTGAAGACTTAACAGTATTCCCTGAAAACCCCCTTCTGTCTGATCATTTCTTAATAACATTTACATTTACTTTGATGGACTACCCAGCAGTGGGGAATAAGTTTCATTACAGTAGAAGTCTTTCAGAAAGCGCTGTAACTAGGTTTAAGGATATGATTCCTTCTTTATGTTCTCCAATGCCATATACCACACAGGGCAGAGTAGCTACCTAAACTCTGTGAGTGAGATAGAGTATCTCGTCAATAGTTTTATATCCTCATTGAGGACAACTTTGGATGCTGTAGCTCCTCTGAAAAAGAGAGCCTTAAATCAGAAGTGCCTGACTCCGTGGTATAACTCACAAACTCGCAGCTTAAAGCAGATAACCCGTAAGTTGGAGAGGAAATGGCATCTCACTAATTTAGAAGATCTTCACTTAGCCTGGAAAAAGAGTCTGTTGCTCTATAAAAAAGCCCTCTGTAAAGCTAGGACATCTTACTACTCATCACTAATTGAAGAAAATAAGAACAACCCCAGGTTTCTTTTCAGCACTGTAGCCAGGCTGACAAAGAGTCAGAGCGCTATTGAGCCGAGTATTCCTTTAACTTTAACTAGTAATGACTTCATGACTTTCTTTGCTAATAAAATTTTTACTATTAGAGAAAAAATTACTCATAACCATCCCAAAGACGTATCGTTATCTTTGGCTGCTTTCAGTAATGCTGCTATTTGGTTAGACTCTTTCTCTCCGATTGTTCTGAGTTATTTTCATTAGTTACTTCCTCCAAACCATCAATGCCATAGGTATTAAAGGCACTGCGCTGCGGTGGTTTGAATCATATTTATCTAATAGATTACAATTTGTTCATGTAAATGGGGAATCTTCTTCACAGACTAAGGTTAATTATGGAGTTCCACAAGGTTCTGTGCGAGGGCCAATTTTATTCACTTTATACATGCTTCCCTTAGGCAGTATTATTAGACAGCATTGCTTAAATTTTCATTGGGGGTTCCCATGATGCATTGAGTGTTTCTTTCTCTTTTTGCTCTGTATGCACCACTCTGCATTTAATCATTAGTGATTGATCTCTGCTCCCCTCCACAGCATGTCTTTTTCCTGGTTCTCTCCCTCAGCCCCAACCAGTCCCAGCAGAAGACTGCCCCTCCCTGAGCCTGGTTCTGCTGGAGGTTTCTTCCTGTTAAAAGGGAGTTTTTCCTTCCCACTGTCGCCAAGTGCTTGCTCACAGGGGGTCGTTTTGACCATTGGGGTTTTTTCTGTAATTATTGATTGATTGAGCGGTTGATTACAGACACGCTGCGGGGTCTGTGCTGGATGGGTGTGTAAAAGCGGCCAACATTCTGAGTCATACTTTACAAACAAAACTCTATTTTGCAAAATTTTGTTTGTTTGTTTTTTGTTTTTTACAAATGGAAAAAATGACATATTTATGAAATACACATCTATTTTTAAAAACCAACACACAAGTTACAAATTGGAAATTTGTGTTTGTGGATCACAAAACACGTGTGAAAATCAAGGACTATTAGTAAATCACCCTCTGTGCATTTCCAGGTATTAATGAGACAAATTTAACTTCAATTAAAAAACTAAAGGTTTGCCTGTACACACTGTCTTTTAAAGCAGACACACTGTCGATCATAATACATTGTAGCAATGTGTCAAAAGAATTCTAAAGAATTGTAAATATACTTATCAATTATTAATGTCTTTGTTTCTGTCTTTGATTCTGTCTTTCATATATATATATATATATATATATATATATATATATATATATATATATATATATATATATATATATATATAAACAGGTGCAATTAATAATACAGGTAAAGAGTGAAGAAAAATTAACAGGTCTGTGTGAGTCAGAATTCTTGCTGGTTGGTAGGTGTGTAAATACTTATTTTCAGCAGTAACATACAAATAAATTTAAAAAATCATACATTGTGATTTCCGGATTTTTTTTTTAGATTATGTCTCTCACAGTGGACATTCACCTAAGATGAAAATTTCAGATCTCTCCATGATTTCTAATGCTGCGTTCACACCGGGCACGATGCGAGCAACCTCAGCAACAGGTTGCCATGTAATCCCTATGTAAGGACGCGTTTTGGCGGCAAGTCATGCAGCGCGACACGATGGACGCAAGTGAAGCAATTTTGAGCAATTGGCGCGTTTGTGGCACGATATTGCGTTGCATTACGTTGCTTTACCCTCCTCCCCAAGTTGAAAAATCTGAACTTTTTTGTCTCGTCGCGCCGCGATGAGTAATCAGGGACTGAATATGTAGTGACGTGGAGATGTCATTTGCAGCTCCTGCAGCAAATGATGATAGTCCCTGTATTGGGAACGTCTCATGACATTTGTCAGCTTTCCACAACAACTCGCTCCGTGTGATCGAGGTCCGTCATGTTAACTTGACTGACAACCGGAGCCGGCGAGCGGAATGGAAGCTCCTCCTATTTGATGACGCACCAGGGCGAATTTTCGCAGCAAAAGCAGAGCGACACACCGGGCGAAGGAGGCGCGTCCGTCGACACGCGACCCCCACGAATTTGTAGCGTCTGATCGCGCCCGGTGTGAACGCAGCATTAGTGGGAGAACTTGCAAAATTGCAGGGTGTTCAAATACTTATTTTCCTCACTATATATATATATATATATATATATATATATATATATGTGTGTGTGTGTGTGTGTGTGTGTGTGTGTGTGTGTGTGTGTGTGTGTGTGTGTGTGTGTGTGTGTGATTTTACTTAATATTACTTTCCAAGTTAACCACTGAACTACTCACACGGTAAAATGACCTTTACATTTTAATTAACAGATCGGCCTTGAGCAGGAACTTTGCGGCCTGTACACTAGCCCAGGGCTGGCGTTGTTTTGTTTCATATCTGGGAACAATGCTATATCTGTCTGAGAACAGACCGTGAGACTCCGAGGTGGAAAGTTATAATAATTTTGTTGTGTGGGCCGCTGAAGAGGAGGTACTGCTGGCCCACCACCAGAAGGCGCCCTGCCTGAAGTGCGGGCTTCAGGCACGAGAGGGCGCTGCCGCCTCAGGAACAAGCCGTGGTGACAGCTGTCACCCATCATCCGTGACAGCTGTCACTAATCATCACATCTGGTATAAAAGCAGGAAGACACCTCCACCAAACTGCTGAGATATCATCTTCATCTGGAGGTACTACTCTCAGCCTTTTTGTGAGATTTATAAATCTGTTATTGTGAGTGTGTGCAGGAGAACCGATCGTTTTTGCGGAGGCTGTGCAAGACGGCGCTCCTTTTCATCTGAGACCGCTGCAACGTGTTGAGTGAGAGGTGGAGGTGGCATTCCCACCATTGTTACTGGGTGTTCACACACCCACCCTTTGACTGTCTTTTGCTTTCTGCCAGCAGTACCAGATCCGACACGCCGGGAAGGTGGCCACCTGGGGACTCTGGGACTTGGCGGCTCCAGTATTCCTCGGGTTCAGGTGGTGGTGGAAATCGTGTGGTTCTGGTTCATCTCCAGACGGGCGTCTCCTATCGTCGAGCCTGCCCACACGACACCTTTATTAATTGACTGTTGCACATTCTGTATCTGCTGTGTTTGGTTGTGACTTTCACAACAGTAAAGTGTTATAATTTGACTCCTTCCATTGTCCGTTCATTTACGCCCCCTGTTGTGGGTCCGTGTCACTACACTTTCCCAACAAATTTCATATCAATGTGAGAATAGACTGTATGACTCTGCTGTGTTTTGTGTGCTGTCTTCTGCATATGCCTGAATGCAACTTTACTCCAATAAATGCAGGAGGTGAGTGGGGGGTCCCCTTCAGAACTGACTGGCGAGTGGTGATGAGGGTCATGCCCGCTGGCTCTCTCTCCTGATCAGGAAAGAAATTCAGTGTTTCCCATGTGGTCATTCTCTGTGATAATTTGAGTTGTCTTTTCCACCAGGTTCAACTCCGACACAATGCATTATGGGAGTTTAGAGTTTTTTATTATTATCAGCCACATGGGGTGTGCAGCCAGTACATTCTGAGTGCCGCTCTCAAGCCCGGATAAATGAGGAGGGTTGTGTCAGGAAGGACATCTGGCATAAAACAAGCCAACCCAACTATGCAGACTAAGAATCGAATTTCCATACCGGATCGGTCGAGGCCCGGGTTAACAATGTCTGTTGTGTAGGTGTCATGACACGGACCCACAACAGGGGGCGCTAATGAACGGACAATGGATAAGCCAAAAGAGTAACAATTTAATGTTGTGAATCGCACAACTAAATACAGACAAAATCAGAAAATACAGACTGCCAATATTACAGATAGGTGACGTGTGGGCAGGCTCAAAGATAGAAGACCTCTGGTAAGAGAGGAGCCGGAGTCCACACGGCTTCCACCGCCAACGGATCTGAAGAACACCGGAGCCGCCAAGTCCCAAATCCCCAGGTGGCCACCGCTCTTCGGTTATCAGACCCGGTACTGCTGGCAGAGAACAGAAAACAGGTTGCGTGAGCATGAGTCCGCACACTCAGTAAGTCTCAGTTAGAATTCAGTGAAGGAGGGAGCTCCTCCACCTCCAATCACCCACTCGTGCAGCTCCTGTTTGGTACTTATCTGGAGGGGATGTGGAGCGAGACCGTCGCTGAGCACATCTGACCACCTCCACCGATCAAGACCCACCGACAGGAGAACGGCTGCAAGGAAAGAGTTTCTAGACAATACACAGTCTTAGTATGACAGAGAATTACCTTCTCGTTAGCTGATTTCTCGGCGGGGAGGTGGAGTTGCAGTCCTGCCTTTGTAATGATGATGATGATGAGTGACAGCTGGCGCTGATAGGTGACAGCTGTCACTCCAGCGGCTCCGACGCCCTCTCGTGCTTGGAGCCCGCACTCCAAGCAGGGCGCCATCTGGTGGTGGTGGGCCAGCAGTACCTCCTCTTCAGCGGCCCACACAACAATGTCCGCCACCGGTGTTGTTGCCCAACAGGGTACTGGTGGAAATTGGGCTACTGCTGGGTGAAGACGATGAAGAGGAGGAGGAGAACGTTTCCACAAACGGTGGAAGAAGAAGAAAACTAGAAGGGAGGAAATGAGAGTGGGGACTTTGAATGTTGGTAGTATGACTGGTAAAGGGAGAGAGCTGGCTGATATGATGGAGGAGAGAAAGGTAGACATATTGTGTGTGCAAGAGACCAAGTGGAAGGGAAGTAAGAGCAAGAGCATCGGCGGTGGGTACAAGTTGTTGTGCCATGGTGAGGACAGGAAGAGAAATGGTGTTGGGGTCATCTTAAAGGAAGAGTATGTTAAAAGTGTGTTGGAGGTTAAGTTAGTGTCTGACAGGCTGATGAGTGTGAAGTTGGAAATTGAAGGGGTGATGATGAATATCATCAGTGCATACGCCCCACAGGTAGGTTGTGAGATGAAGGAGAAAGAAGATTTCTGTAGTGAGTTAGATGAGGTGGTGGAGAGTCAACTCAAGCATGAATTAGTGGTGATAGGAGCGGACTTCAATGGGCATGTTGGTGAAGGGAACAGAGGTGATGAAGTAATGGGTAGATATGGTATCAAGGATAGGAATGGGGAAGGACAGGTGGTCATTGATTTTGCAAAAAGGATGGAAATGGCTGTGGTGAATACCTACTTTAAGAAAAGGGAGGAGCACAGCGTAACATATAAGAGTGGAGGAAGGTGCCCACAGGTGGACTACATTCTTTACAGGAGATGCAAGCTAAAAGAAATCAGAGACTGTAAGGTGGTGGCAGGAGAAAGTGTCGTTAGACAGCATAGGATGGTTGTTTGTAGGATGACTTTAGAGGTAAAGAAGAAGAAGAGAGTGAGAGCTCAACAAAGGATCAGATGGTGGAAGCTGAAGGAGGAAGACTGTTGTGTGAAATTTAGCGAGCAGGTGAGAGAAGCACTGGTTGGAGGGGAAGCAATTTTGGACAACTGGAAAAGTACTTCAGATGTGGTGAGGGAGACAGCTAGGACAGTACTGGGTATGACATCTGGACAGTGGAAGGAAGACCAGGAGACGTGGTGGTGGAATGAAGAGGTCCAGGAAAGCATAAGGAGAAAGAGGTTGGTGAAAACGTTTTGGGATAGTCGGAGAGATGAAGAAAGTAGACAGGAGTACAAGGAGATGCGGCGTAAGGCAAAAAGAGAAGTGGCAAAAGCGAAGGAAAAGGCGTATTGCGAGCTGTACAAGAAGTTGATTAGTAAGGAAGGAGAAAAGGACAAGTCCTTTTCTCCTTCCTGTACTGGAAAGGATGTGCAGCAGGTTAGGGTGGTAAAGGATGCACATGGTAATGTGCTGACAAATGAGTAGTGTGTGCTGAGAAGGTGGACGGAATATTTTGAAGAGCTGATGAATGAAGAAAATGAGCGAGAGAAAAGGCTGGATGATGTGGTGAGAGTAAGTCAGGAAGTACAAGAGATTAGTAAGAAAGACGTGAGGGCTGCAATGAAGAGGATGAAGAGTGGAAAGGCAGTTGGTCCAGATGACATTCCAGTGGAGGCATGGAAATGTCTAGGAGAGATGGCAGTGGAGTTTCTAACCAGATTGTTTAATAAAATCTTGGAAAGTGAGAGGATGCCTGAGGAGTGGAAACAAAGTGTGATGGTTCCTATTTTCAAGAACAAGGGCGATGTGCAGAGAGGCATTAACTACAAAAGCCTGAGAATACTGTTGGAGAAGTACAGAGAAGGTCAGAAAGAGTTACATTGTGTGTTTGAGGACTTAGAAAAAGCTTATGATAGGGTGCCAAGAGAAGAGCTGTGGCATTGTATGAGGAAGTCTGCAGTGGCAGAGAAGTATGTTAGGGTGGTGCAGGACATGTACAAGAATAGCGGTGAGATGCGCAGACGGAATGACAGACTCATTCAAGGTGGAAGTGGGATTACATCAAGGATCAGCTCTGAGTCCTTTCTTATTCACAGTGGTCATAGACAGGTTGATGGATGAGATCAGACAGGAGTCCCCATGGACTATGATGTTTGCAGATGACATTGTGATCTGTAGTGAGAGTAGAGAGCAAGTTGAGTCTAGTCTGGAGAGGTGGAGATATGCCTTGGAGAGAAGGGGAATGAAAGTCAGTAGAAGCAAGACTGAGTACATGTGTGTGAATGGGAGGGAGCCCAGTGGAATAGTGCAGTTACAAGGAGTAGAAGTGGTGAAAGTAGATGAGTTTAAATATTTGGGGTCAACTGTCCAAAGTAATGGATAGTGTGATAGAGAGGTGAAGAAGAGAGTGCAGGCAGGGAGGAGTAGGTGGAGAAAGGTGGCAGGAGTGATTTGTGACCAAAGAATATCAGCAAGAGTGAAGGAAAACGTCTACAAGACAGTAGTGAAACCAGCTATGTTGGACGACTACTTTTAGAGATGGTGACACTTACAAAAAGACAGGAGGCAGAGCTGAAGCTGTTGAGATCCTCTTTGGGAGTGACAAGAACGGACAAGATTAGGAATAAACACATCAGAGGGACAGCTCCGGTGGGACGGTTTGGAGACAAAGTCAGAGAGGCGAGATTGAGATGGTTAGGACATGTGCAGAGGAGGGACCCAGGACGTGCTGAGGGAGGACATGCAGGTGATTGGTGAGACAGAGGAAGATACAGAGGACAGGGTGAGATGGAAATTACTGATCTGCTGTGGTGACCCCTAACGGGAACAGCCAAAAGACAAAGAAGAAGAATTGTAGTTCATGCTAGTTTAGTAGTGTTGTTAGTGTTATAGATTTGTTGTGTTTTTATAGTTCAATGAATGTAGTTAGCAGTGGTGGGCACACTTCCGATAATCCCATAACAGATAATTATCGAAGATAATGTTTTCATTATTGAATTATCTTTTTAGATCAATTTAAAAACCATCATCGGACTAATTATCTTGATAACTTTCAGACCGATAACGTAGTAAACCAAGCTGAACAGTGAATAACATTTTTAAAACTTTAAAGCAGTTAACACCTACCTGTTAAAAGATTCCTATAGGTATATTGTTCTGCCCTCTGTAAACAGAAAAGAGCTGTACTCTATCCTCTGCAAGCAAAGAAGAACTGGTGACCAAAAAAAAAATCAGTTCCTTTAACACCATACTGATATAATCGCAATATCACCAAGTCATCCAGAGGCATACATTTTTAACTTATGGTTCAAATTTTAACCTACTCATTTTGGACAAGTTATTTAAAATTACTGTCATGTCTGAAGTTTATAAAGTGAAAATATCAGATATATGTTTTCGTTTTAAAGTAATGTGCTAATTTGTAAGGTTTTGTGAGCACACGCTGTGCCAGGCAGCAATGCATTATGGGTAGCATAGGGTAATCTCAGACGTTCACAACAGTATAAATGCATTTCAGACACTCTGTTCAGGCTCCACGGATAACAGCATTAAACTCTAGTGCCTAAAACTCTCATGAATATATTCTCTGGGTTTATAGACGTTAGTGTATACGTTTTCAAGGCCGCTACTGCCATCTACTGGCCAGTAGTGTTCATGGCAGTATTCGGTACCAGTAGATGGCAGTGTTCTATTTATTTTGACCCGGTTATATCAGATGGTGGTCAAATCAACTTTTTGGCTTTTTTTTTTTTTTTTTTACAAATTAAGTTTAAAAACAAAACAACAACAACAAAAAAACATTACAAGACAGCTCTGCGGTTGGATGCTTGTAGCTCTTCAGCAGCAGGAGGTGGTCTTGAGATGTTAAAGCTTGTTACTCCACTACACAATGCAGGACGCGCAATTAACCTGAAACTCGGTCCAAAAAAATTCTCGCACGACTGAAAAATCATCTGAAAAATGGCCAAAACATGTACAGTGTAAAGCCAACATTTATGTGTCAAGATAAGGCTTTTCAGAACTGACCAATTGTTAACCTTGTCCTTTGTTTTTATCTATGTTTTTATTATTTATTATTGCATTTTAACCTGTGAAGTGCTTTGTGCCTTATGTCTGTGAAAGGCACTATATAAATAAATTTACTTACTTACTAATATTGAGTGCACATTTTACAACATCATAAAATGTGCGCACATCATCAAACGTGCGCACGGCATTAATAAAACATGCGCACATTCTCTCCACATGCAAAACATTTTGAGATGACACTTCCAGGGCTCCGTAAAAATGCCTGTTTTTACAAATAAAAATGGAATATTTTACAAAAGCACATTTATCTTTAAACCAACACACGACACATGTCACATTAATGTGTTGATTTGCATAATGAATGACTGAACCAATCAATGTTTAGCAGAGGCACTTTTACCCAGAATGCTTTGCGGTCTGTGTTTGTTACAATACCTCAGAATTAGTGCATTATTCAACATTAAAAGATATATGTTATATTTTAACTTTGTACAAATGACAGAATTGACATTAATGGAGTTATTCTATCAGTATTTTCACAAAACCATAAGTTAGTATGACTTTATATTTCAAGACCTCCGCTTGACCGGAGCATTATGATTAGCAGAGAGCTGATTTTGTGGGTGCTCCCAGGATTCGTCTGTGCTGCTTCCTACAGGGGGCAGCATGGTCAAACATAGAAATGCTGACTCATTCTTTGGGTCTTTTGTCGTGTTAAAAATCAATTCATTTCAGCTTTTTAGTAATTGCAAGTGTACCAGAGACAACACGGGAATTTATCGGTTACTGATTATCTGTAATTTCCGATACATTTTTGGGTGGTTTATCGGTTTATCTTTATCAAAGATAACTTTTCAGTTATCTTATTATCTGTTATTGAAGTTAATTTTTTGGTTACCTGTGCCCACCACTGCTCCAGCCCCCTGTGACCCTTAATTGGACTAAGCGGTAGAAGATGGATGGATGAGTTCATTTCCTCTTTAAAGTAGACTTGCATTGAAATAAATGCAGTCAGATCTTTGGACCAAAAAATGACTTATATTTACACATGAGATCCTTCTGAATGTAGTAAAGTAAATCTGCAAGCCCAGATCTGTCATTCAACGGAGAAATCTTCATTTGAAAATTACAAATTTACAGCTAACATTTAGCCCTCCGCAAACTGTCCCTCTCATCATGGATGCTGCCGAGAAGTCAGGGACAAGACCCTCTCCCAGCATGCATTGCGCGCGCCAACTGTAATTTGTGGATTTACGTCAGGTTTCATCTGCACCTTTTTCTTGTCTTATACGGAAAGATCTACTTTTTAAAACTTCATATTGTCTTGCGGTACGCTTGGTGAGTACACATTTCTTTTATTTGTGCTTGAAAATTATTTTTGTGGACTTTTTCATACGCCCGTTTGATTGAGTGGTGTCGCATTGAAAATGTACTGTCTTTCACCTCCGGTGTACCGTCGCGGGCTACGGATGCGGGACCCGCAAAGAATTCAAGTCATTAAAAATATATAAACCTCTCTCAGCGGCCACGGAGCTCTGCGGCTCCGATTACCGAGACGTGCGGCGCTGCGGATTTTGCAGCAAGAAGTCTGTCCTTGCGAGCAACAGGTGTCACTGTGTGCACTGCATTAAAACGGCGAGCGTAGTCTCTGGACGTGCCAAGTTGGCTGCAACTCCATTCAATAGAGAGGTGGTGCTGGCTGCACA
>NW_022986240.1:212653-250153 GCF_902500255.1 Thalassophryne amazonica | reverse complement strand
ATTGTTAAGCTCTGTTTTTCTAGGGTGGTCAAATACTTATTTTATGCAATAAAATGCAAATTAATTATTTAAAAATCATACAATGTGATTTACTGGATTTCTTTTTAGATTCTGTCTCTCACAGTTGAAGTGTACCTACGATAAAAATGACAGATCTCTCCATTCTTTGTAGGTGGGAAAACCTGCAAAACTGACAGGGGGTCAAATACTTATTTTCCCCACTGTATCTGCCTCCAAAAGTCCTAAAAATATGTCTTTACAACCTGATTGTTGTGTGTGGGCTGCCAGAAGAGGAGGTACTGCTGGCCCACCACCAGTGGGCGCCCTGCCTGAAGTGCGGGCTTCAGGCACGAGAGGGCGCTGCCGCCACGGACACAGCCGGGGGTGACAGCTGTCACTCATTATCTCTTGACAGCTGTCACCCATCTACTCAACATCATCTCACTCCATAAAGACCAGACGTAATCTCCACCTCGTTGCCGAGATATCGTACTTCATTGGAGGTAATATCCTCAGCCGTTTGTGTGGTACAATATAATTTGTATATTGTGAGTGTTTGCAGGAGTACCGGTACCTCTGTCGGTGGAAGCTGAGAGAGTGCTGGACGGCACTCTTTTCCCCTGAGGAATCACTGCAGTACTCTGCAACATATTGAGTGAGAGGTGGAGGTGGCATTCCCACCGTTGTTGTTACAGGGTGTACACACACCCACACTTGACTGTCTTTGTTCTCGCCAGCAGTACCAGATCCGACAGTCGGGGACGGTGATCACCTGGGAATTCGGGTCTTGGCGGCTCCAGTATTCACCAGGTTCGGTGGCGGCGGAAATCGTGTGGTTCCGGCTCTTCTCAGGACAGACGTCTTCTATCCTCGAGCCTGCCCACACGTCACCTTTGTGGATTGACTGTAATCATATTCTGAGATTGTCTGTATGTTCGTTGTGCTCCTTCACAACATTAAATTGTTAATTTTTGGCTCATCTATTGACCCTCATTTTCGCCCCCTGTTGTGGGTCCGTGTCACTACACTTTCACAACACTGATTCAAGTTAAAACATCTCACTGAAGAATTGCCATCAACTTGTTGATCACAGTCCAGTTTTTCTGATCAAAATCAACCCAGTATCGAACAAGTTCACATTTTGTGATGAAATCCAAAGCCCAGTCCCTTCCAATCCATGGAACAAGAATGACCCCTATTGGATGAAGTGGGGAAGGACATGTGACCAACTCGTGCGGTGTTAAATTGTTACCATGTTTTAAAAAGTGCATTTTATTGTTGTAACAGGAAAAAAGAAAGGAAAAAGAAATGACATGTGATCATTTAACCTTACATGTGAGATTTATATATGGTATTTTGTGCTCTGGGAGTACGGGGTCCGGGGTCCTTTGCTAAGGGCTATCCAGTCCCTGTATGACCGCAGCAGGAGCTTGGTTCACATTGCCTAGGCCGCTGCACCTCCACGTCGAAAGAAGTCAGTTGAGGTGGCTCGGGCATCTTTTCCGGATGCCCCCTGGACGCCTCGCTGGAGAGGTGTTCTGGGCACGTCCCATTGGGAGGAGGCCCCGGGGAAGACCCAGGACACGGTGGAGGGACTACATCTCTTGGCTGGCTTGGGAACGCTTTGGTTTCCCCCCGGAGGAGCTGGGGGAGGTGTGTGCGAATCGGGAGGTCTGGGAGGCTTTGCTTGAGCTGCTGGCCCCGCGACCCGACTCCGGATAAAGCAGAAGAAAATGGATGGATGGATGGTATTTTGTACTTTGATTATAGACTGTAGGAAGTTTATCAAGTGTTAACCCTTTAAAAGCCTGCGCCCCGGGAAATCGGCCTCTTACGCCCTTTTTCTTCTCTTCTCTTCTGCTCGGCCCTTCTCTTCGTATCTTGGGTCCTGAGACGCTGCCTCAGCCGTCTAGATTTATGACCCTTTGTCTACAACCACGTGTGGCTTAAAACTTATTTCTTGTTTGTGTGCACCGACAAGAAATTACTTTTTCTTTTTTTCTACAGATAACTTTTGCTCAACTTTTGTAAAGTTAAATGCGCAGGCGCATTTAACTTCCTTTGACGATTTTTCAAATTAAAACCTTTTCTTCGTAAACTCCAATTTCCTCTCGTGAACATTTTTCTCACAAAGTCAACTATTTTTGTATTGATTTTTGTGATTTGATCCGGCTTCTAAAAATGATGACGGAAGAAGAATTTTTGTTTTTTGTGACTAGAAAATAAAACGCTCAAGCCTTTATTCTGATGATCCCCGACTACGAGTGCTGCAGAGATAAAAACATCCAGGTCAGCTAAGCCGCAACAGAGAGTGAACTGCCGTTGCAAGTCAATCAATCAATCAATCAATCAATCAGTTTTTTTATATAGCGCCAAATCACAACAAACAGTTGCCCCAAGGCGCTTTATATTGTAAGGCAAGGCCATACAATAATTATGTAAAACCCCAACGGTCAAAACGACCCCCTGTGAGCAAGCATTTGCCTACAGTGGGAAGGAAAAACTCCCTTTTAACAGGAAGAAACCTCCAGCAGAACCAGGCTCAGGGAGGGGCAGTCTTCTGCTGGGACTGGTTGGGGCTGAGGGAGAGAACCAGGAAAAAGACATGCTGTGGAGGGGAGCAGAGATCGATCACTAATGATTAAATGCAGAGTGGTGCATACAGAGCAAAAAGAGAAAGAAACAGTGCATCATGGGAACCCCCCAGCAGTCTACGTCTATAGCAGCATAACTAAGGGATGGTTCAGGGTCACCTGATCCAGCCCTAACTATAAGCTTTAGCAAAAAGGAAAGTTTTAAGCCTAATCTTAAAAGTAGAGAGGGTGTCTGTCTCCCTGATCTGAATTGGGAGCTGGTTCCACAGGAGAGGAGCCTGAAAGCTGAAGGCTCTGCCTCCCATTCTACTCTTACAAACCCTAGGAACTACAAGTAAGCCTGCAGTCTGAGAGCGAAGCGCTCTATTGGGGTGATATGGTACTACGAGGTCCCTAAGATAAGATGGGACCTGATTATTCAAAACCTTATAAGTAAGAAGAATAATTTTAAATTCTATTCTAGAATTAACAAGCAATTAAACAGCAATTACGACTGAAAGCACCCCTGGTAACTCACGAAACCGGGCGCGGTGACTGACAGAGTCAAATTTTATACATTTATACCTTTTATACCTTTGCCAAGGTACCGGCAACAGCTGTGCGGACGGACGGTTCCTCGACTGAAAACAAAGACGGCTTCCAGCATCGGACCTCATGGAGACCAGCTGCACTGCGCCTCCAAGTAAGACCGGGGCATGATGTCAGAGATAAACAGAGTGGCTTTATTTAATTCTATTCACTGGCACTAATCTTCTCTCGCGTTAATAAATACCAAAATATATTCCCTGCTGATTAGGATGAATTTCATTCCTAAAACTCCCGCTTCTAAACCAAATGATCTGAACGTCATGTCATCACGTCAAGTGATCATTTCAAATATCCTAAAACATATATTATATTCTTCCTGATTCTGCTACATCAGCAAACATGCTGAACATGAGATGAATATAGCATCCACACATGTTACAGTGACATGTAGAACATCAACTAGATTTCACATTTCCAGAGTAAACATTTGTCCAGGTTTTACTGTTTAGCTCAGGCCTCGTTTGAGGAAGACTTCATGTCACAGTCGAACAGTGTTTGGTGGAAACTGTTACCATAACAGCATATTTCTTGCTTTCTGATTCCTTTAATTTAGGCTGTTTAATTCATGTTTGCAGTGATGCATGATATTAGAATTATCCAGGGTAAAACATGTACATTGTACACAATATAATTGTAACACCTGGATACAATCATTTCTGTATGTATGTATGATGATGATGATGATGACCAGTACCACCTGGGATCAGTCATACTGAGGTCACTGTGTTCTTGGACAAACAACCTTGAACACTTGTTGTCAGCAAGTCCTAAATTTAAAATTGTAGAGTTTAAAGTTTGTTTATTTGGAAGGAAGCTCTAAAAGACATTTCATTACCTGATTTGCAAGTGAAGTTGTGCTTTGTGGAAACACATTTTACTCATTTCCTGTTTGACTGGTTTGATTTTTTTCTGTTTGTCTCACAGCTCTCATCTCTTCAGCCCCACAGAGGAACACCAAGGATAAAGACGCAGATCCATGGCAATCTTGTTGATCATGGAACATTACAGATTGATTCTGAGGACCATGACTTTCCTGATCATCCTGCAGGGGGCAGCAATGGTGCTCTTTTACAGTTGGTATGTCCAGCACAAGCCCAGCACTGTCACAGACTCCAACAACAAAGTTCATGTGTTGGTGCTCACGTCGTGGCGATCAGGTTCCTCTTTCCTGGGTCGGGTGTTCGGCCAACACCCGTCGGTGTTCTATCTCATGGAACCCGCGTGGCATGTGTGGACACAACTGAAGGTTGGTGCACGGAAAGCCCGGATGGTAGTAAGGGATCTGTTACGAAGCCTATTCCAGTGTGACTTCTCAGTAATGGAGTCTTACATGGAACAGAAGTCTCACATCTCCAACTTGCTCATGTGGAGTCACAGTCGAGCGCTGTCCTCGCCTCCAGCCTGCTCTCTTAGGCTGTGCAACCAAATAAGCAAGCAGACTGAGTGCTCTGAAGTGTTTCATTAGTCTGTTCCTGCAGCCTGCAGTCTCATTAGTTTCAGCAGAGGATGAGTTTCAGAGGGTGTGAGGATCTCACATTGACAAGAAGTTCAGTGATTTTCGTTCAGAGAAATCTGATTAGATTTCTTACAGTACATTCAGACAGTGGTGAGCACAGTTCCAATAATCCGATAACCAATACTTATCGAAGATAATGTTTTCATTATCAGTTTATCTTTTAAGATAACTTTAAAACCCATTATCGGACTAATTATCTTGCGATAAATTTTTGTCCAATAATTTTTAGACCGATAAAGTTGAACAGCTACAAACATTTATAAAATTTAAAATCAGTTGAGCACCTACCTGTTAAATGTTTCGTAGCTGATGTGTAGTTCTACCCTCTGCAAATCACAGGAGAGCTGCTTCAAGAAGAAACTGCTCTATCCTCTGCAGGCAAAAGAGAACTGGTCTCTCCCCCCCCCACCAAAAAAATAACTCATTTCTTTTAACCCCAAACTAATACAAGGGCTATATCACTCAAGTCATCCAAATCAAATCAAATCTATTTTATTTATATAGCGCCAAATCACAACAAACAGTTGCCCCAAGGCGCTTTATATTGTAAGGCAAAGCCATACAATAATTACGGAAAAACCCCAACGGTCAAAACGACCCCCTGTGAGCAAGCACTTGGCAACAGTGGGAAGGAAAAACTCCCTTTTAACAGGAAGAAACCTCCAGCAGAACCAGGCTCAGAGTTGCTATATTAATTATCAGATCTCTTCCATTTTCATCTTCCAGAGTCATATCAGATTAAACTGGCAGATATATGATTCTCTCAGACACACTGTGTCATCAGCCTGTATTATTATTTCACTGTCCCCAGTTTTGACAACCCACATATGATGAACCTCTTTCAATGTCTCACTTCAGTGGACAATCATTTCCTGATATTTGGAGACTGTAAACACTGGTAGGTGATCAGTGATGTCATTGATTCTTCTGTCCTCACTTGATGGTATTTAAGTTTGTCATTTAGTTGTTTCCTCTTGTAGTTACTGTCACAGACTGTAAACACTGGTAGGTGATCAGTGATGTCATTGATTAATAACCCACTCACTGTATTATTTTCAATGTCATTGGTGAATATGTTATTGATTAAGGTGGCAGAACAGGGTGTGATTCTGCTGGGTCGAGGGATTTTGGGGTATAAGCTCAGACTGTACACTGTGCTAATAAACTCATCAGTCATTTTGTGCCTGTTTGGATTTAACAGATCAACATTAAAATCACCACAGATAATAATAACTTTTTGATGACCTTTTGAAAACCTGTCTTCAATCCAGGTCCTAAATGTATCAATAGACATGTTTCTGATATGGCGATTACACTGAATTGTTTTGTGAACTGACTTAAATATTCCTTTGTTAGGGTTCTTTATGTGGTGAGTGATTTAAAAAAGAACTGGACAGGAAATGGACTACAAAGTTTAGATGTTGTATTGAAAGGTGTCGACACTGATAACAGAGACATCTAAGCAGCGCTGGGGTCTTCGAACAAACCACATGCACCGTTTGAACAAAGAGCCACGATTCTTCTTCTGCACTAACTTTTATTCCTGAGTCAAGGCCGGCCCCTATGTGGGAGGTCCTTAGCCTGTCGTGAATCAGTGGCTATGCGATTGGCTGCAAAGTGAAGTAGGCGGGTATAAGTGGGTGTCGTGATCACGTTGCGTTCAAGGCAGTATGCAAAAGTTTTATGGTGTATGTCGGTGTGCCAAGCAACAGATCAGAGTGTTCCTTTATGCTGTTCCCATTCTGTTCCAAATAGATGTGAATACTTTGGTTTTTATCAATTAAACAGCTATAAGAAGCAGTTAGGTTAAGATCACCAATTACAAGGACATTTTGGATGTGCATTGGCCATTTTGTAGTGTGGGACATTTTGGGTGTGCGTCGGCCATTTTGTGGTGGGCATCATGGAACACTGATATAATTTAAATTTGTGTAGAGTCCTCTGCTATTAAAATGGTTTAGTAACAGTTTACTATCTGATTTAATGATCTGGTTCTACTGGTCCTCTCTGTAGTAATAGCATTCATCGTTGATATTGAAGAAGAAATTATTGTCTGGATCTATGTGGTTTTCCAAGTCCAGTAAATTATGGTCAGTGTGTTGAAATGTTCTCAGTTCCAGTTTATCATGATCAGTAATCATTTGAGTTCTGTCAGTATTATCTCCAGTTGTGGATGAATGAGTTCTTCCAGACTGTATCATGATTGTATGTTAAGGGCTCCTTCACACATAACATAATTGTAGCCGACTAGCGCACGAAGGGGCAATTGCATGCTATTTGTGAAAATTCAGAGCTGTTTCCAACGCCTCGTACACCTGTCACTACAATTATTCGCGCACACCAGCTGCTGAAAGATAGAGTGTGCGCTATGAGAGCTCATTCGATCCCTCTTGCAGCAGGTGTCGGGCAAATTCCAAGTGAAACACATGAACATCTAACACCGCTCGCTTGACACTAAGAAAATGTGTGGCCATTCGTGTTGTTATCATGAAAACTGAGCAGATGATCACTGTCGAGAAATTTGTCTACGTGCCCCCACAAGTGTGGCTTCGCAAAAAGCAACACGTGGCCTGCGTGTATATCGCATGTGTCGTGCTCATGGCGTATGTGTTTTGCTCTGCTCCCCTGCTCCCCCCTACACAAGTGGCATGTGGTGGGGGGGGGGGGGGGGGGCACACTTGCATAAAATGCTAATATGTATGTACATACACATGAATGTACATACACATGGGTTCTGGACAGCCACTTCTGAGCGCACACAGCACAGGGAGGCGCCTGTCAGCTTATTTCAGCACACTGACAGCTGGATGACGGGTCAGTGCACACAAGATGTCACATTACAGACAGCAAGACCACAGCCAGGACAGGAATATAAATAATTACGACAATAACTACATACACAATTTCATAGCAACCACATAACACAGAAACAGAGTAACATGTTGGCCTGGGCGCTGAACGGACAGGGGGACGTGTCTGCAGGGCCGGCCCTGGGTGATTTGGAGCCCCGGGCGAAAATGTAGACTGGTGCCCCCCCCAACACATAAACACAAACCCTCAAATGTGTTTTTTTTTCCCTTATTTTGTATTGATAGTAACGCACGTCACAGAAAATATAAAAACTTGAATGATAAATACAGAAATAAAGTAAATAAACTAACAGTGCAAAGTAGAGTGTAGTGCAATTGTTTTGGTCCAACTTAAAATATGTCATGACAGATATTAAAAATTTAACAAAATAATCTAGATTTGACGTAAACTCTGGTAACAATATTCACACATAACACAAACAAGTGTGCAAAAAAGCCTCTTAACAAAATAACTTACACAATATAAACAAATACTTAAAACTGTACATGCCTGGACTTCCTTGCTGCAAAGGGGTCAATAGTTGCATCAAAAGATAGCTGCCTGGACACTTCTTGATTAATACTTATAAGTGCAAGTCCATTTAGTCTCTCTTGGGACATTGTGGACCTTAAGTAGTTTTTTATAAGCTTCAGTGTTATGTGTCGACGCGGGTTGAGGAGCGGACCTGCGTCTGACAGAACCCAGCGGTAAAAATAACCAGAAGGCGGTTCCCAACAGAAACAATTTATTTTTTCACCTGTGCTTACAAATGTAAAACATAAAAAGCGTCCCTCTGGTGGAGTAATAAGTGGCACGTTCTCCAGCGCCCGCAAGGATTAAAGCCCGGCGCTCCTGGACCCACTACCACCGCCAAAACACCCCCCAGGTGGACACGACGAACCGATTCTCTGTGGAGCAAAGAGAAGGTGAGGTGAGTCAGCAGATACAACTCTATCATAACACACGCTATCAGCAACACACTCAGGTCAATGTTTCTTTTTAACTTTATGCAAATGAGCAGCCCCTCACAACAAGTGGAGGATCACTTATCCTGCACACCACCGCAGTGAGAAGCAAGCTGCACAATTCTCCTCACAATCTCAGTTTACTGTGTAACCAAACACCAAGATACTATCAACAATTACTTAATCACTTAATTACCTTTAGCGTGTGCTGACAGCATGTGTCCTCACCCTTCCCTGCTTCACGGGCTCGATATGTCAAACCCAGGTGTGGTCCTCAGCGTCTCACAAACAAACGTCACAAGGTTGAGTTCCCGGCAGTTCTGCTCAAATCACACATGACTTATATGCAGAACGCCATCCAATTATCTGCTTCAGCTGCAAGTCTTCAAGGCCGCACGTGAGCCCCTGCCACAGGTGTTCCACATGACGCTAATAAGGGTGAGGACTCTTCAGCCAGCACTTTCTCCACAGACAAATCAGCCCTCATGCCACCTGGAGAGCAAAGAAAAGAAAAGAACACCAAAACAGCCAGCCACGCCCCCCCCAACACACAACATTCAGTTTAGAAAAGCTTCTCTCAGCTGATGCTACAGTGACTGGAATGGTTGCAGCTATTCTGACTGCTACCCAGATGTTGGGATAGATCTCGAGTTGTTTTTCCTCAAGGAAAACTAAAAGTTCCATAACAGTCATTTTGGGTTTTGGCCAGGTGGGAAAGGACTGCAGCTCCATCACCAGTTGTTGCTCCTCTATGTCTGTCTGGTCTCCACAGGTCAGTGTATTGCACAATTCTTTGGTTTGCTTTTTTTACTTCTTCTGGAGGCAGATTGGGGAAGTTGGTGAGCACATGAAAGACATTGGAAACATCACTTATCATTTCTGTTCTCTCCTTCAGTGATGCAATGGTCATATCTACAACTGCATTGAAAAATGTCACTTCCATTTTTTTCATGGCATCTGTTTGGGATTTCATCTGGAGCTTAGTAAGAGAATTGCCTCTTGGTAACTCTGTCTCTTTTCTTTCAATGCAGCAATAACATTCATCTCCTCACACAAATCTCTGGCACATGCTTGGGCAGTAGCAAATCCTGTACTCCTGTATTCCGAAAGAGATGCTTCAGTTTTTCTTAAGAGGTCAACTGCTACATCCATGTGCATTGATTCTGACTGCAGTAATTTGTTTACTACTTGTATTTTTGACAAAATGTCATGCCACACAACAGAGCAAACTGAAAAGCGGTATGAACCAATCTCTTGGGCTAAAGTCTGTGCCTCTATTTTTATTGTAGGGTCATTTGCAGAGTCTCTTACCTCTAAAAGAGCCTCCCTAATGCCTGATGCCTGAAACCTTACAGGTACTACACTGTTTATCCTGCTCTCCCATCTAGTGTCAGCCCAGGATTTCAAAGATATGTTCACATGTTTTTTTAAAATTGTCCATCTTTGTGTAGATGCTGAACAAAGATTAAAAAGATTCTGCAGGTAGCCAAAGTACCCTGTAGCATCTGTGGAGCTTTTTGCTGCATCTGAAACAACAAGATGAACTGTATGTGCTCCACAGGAAACAAACAGAGCTCTTGAGTTTAACTCACATAATCTAGCTTGAACACCCTTTTGTTTTCCCTTCATGTTCTCCCTCAGCCCCAACCAGTCCCAGCAGAAGACTGCCCCTCCCTGAGCCTGGTTCTGCTGGAGGTTTCTTCCTGTTAAAAGGGAGTTTTTCCTTCCCACTGTAGCCAAGTGCTTGCTCACAGGGGGTCGTTTTGACCGTTGGGGTTTTACATAATTATTGTATGGCCTTGCCTTACAATATAAAGCGCCTTGGGGCAACTGTTTGTTGTGATTTGGCGCTATATAAAAAAATTGATTGATTGATTGATGTTTGCCCCATTGTCATATGACTGTCCTCTACAGTCCTTAAATTGAATGTTTAGTTCTTTTAGTCTGTTGAGGATGAGTGCTGAGAGGCTTTCTCCGGTGGTTTCTTCTGCCTCCAGAAACCCCAAAAAATGTTCCTTTATTTGAGGAGTGCCTTCTACTGTTACTGTTCTTCTTATCACTGACATTTGCTCCTTGTGGCTTAGATCTGGAGTACAGTCCAAAATAATGGAATATTTGCTTACTTTAATTTCTGCCACAATGGAGTCCAAAATTTGTTCACTGATGCAATTTATTAGTTTTTCCGAGGTATGTTGTGTGGCTTGCTCCTCTATCCACCTTTTCAATATGCTCTTTGAGTACAGGGTCAAAAAGTGCCATGAGTTCTACTTCTTTCAGAAAAGTTCCATTATTGAAATCATGCAGTTTGTCTTAGCTTCCCCGAAATGCAATATTTCATTCTGCCAGTGATTGAATTATTGCCACCAACCTGGTTAGAACTTCTCGCCACCTTCTCCTCTCTGCATTTATTAGTGCCATTTCTGCCTTGTCTATTGTCTGGCCACTCTTAATACGGCTTTCTAACTCTTTCCATGATGCTATGTTTTTGCAGTGTTCAGGGCTGGTCTCATGCATTTTAAGTGTATCTGAGCAGTGCTTCCAGTTACTGAAACCTTCTCTGCCTAATTTGAATATTTTTTGTGGGAACAGTTTGCAACAGAAGCAGTATAAACTGTCATTTTTGGTTGCGTATATGAGCCATGTTCTCTTCATCTTCTCCCCATTCATCAGGTGCCTAACGAAATAGTGATGGTGGAAACTTCTCCCATTGTTGGGTATTTTCTCCTCCAAACATTCTTAAAACCTTTGATAAGACAAACAGAGTCAAGAAACACCAGTGAGACAGAAAGTCAAATATTACGCGCGGAGTGCGGCCAGGCTGTACACCAAAGCTACACTAAAGTCTGGCCTGCTTTTCCGCTCTTTTTATTAAGAGACGCCCTCATCACATAAACAAGAAACTTGTCCTAAGGGTGGGGGTGATGACGCAAGACAAGTTTCTTCCCATAACATAAACGCATACGTCAATAAGTGCAGCTGTAAGGAAGAACACTTCAGGTCAGCACATCTCGTTCGTCTGTTGCAGGTATCAGCTGTTCTGCATCTGCCTGAAGTGTCCTGTCTTCCACACTCCTTCACACTAAACATCACATCACAATAGTCAAAACGTTCTCTTGCTCCCAGTCGTTAGAGGCTGCGGAAACAAAGTTATATTATAATAATAAGTACATCCAGTCCTTCATTCCCAGCTCAGATTGACCCCAGAGTGCTAAAACAAATTGAATTCTCAGGATCGCATTAAGACAGGTGCAAAACAGCACATCTCCGTTCTCATGAGAAAGAAGACAAAGCTAAAACAAGGTTGAATAACACATACATTCTCAGGGTGAAGTGCAAAACAGCACGACACCGTTCTCATGAGAAAGAAGACAAAGCTAAAACAAGGTTGAATAACACATACATTCTCAGGGTGAAGTGCAAAACAGCACGACACCGTTCTCATGAGAAAGAAGACAAATGTACAAACGTTTAACAGTGATAACATATATACAAAATCTTTAACACCCATCCTCATTTTTTAGAAATGTGAAGTCCGACTTGATAACAGGAGGCCCTCGGGTGACTAGCTCGGTCCTTACACCATCAGTCAGGCTGAGCCAATCAGCTGGGTCAATGGGCTCACAAACAGCTGCTGAAGTGGCTGGTGTTTCTCCAGACTGATGGATATTAAGTCTACTGGTACTGGCCTGGCTCCTTCCTCTGTAAAAAGAAACATACACATTGCAGCAATAATTAATTTCTAAAAAATAGTAGCCTGAGCATCCATGTGGAGAGATGTGCATACAGTTTTTCTGTGGACAATATATAGACCGATATAAAACATGAAGAGCTGCTGTTTGTACCAAACGCATGAAACACTCACCTGGATCTTGAAGGACAAGTTGTGTCTCACTAACAGCACTGATGGTTGGAGTTTGACTTTCTGCTGATTCAGCTGTGCACAAAACACAAGCCACCTATTACAACCCCTGGCAAAAATTATGGAATCACCGGCCTCAGAGGATGTTCATTCAGTTGTTTAATTTTGTAGAAAAAAAGCAGATCACAGACATGACACAAAAATAAAGTCATTTCAAATGGCAACTTTCTGGCTTTAAGAAACACTATAAGAAATCAAGAAAAAAAGATTGTGGCAGTCAGTAACAGTTACTTTTTTAGACCAAGCAGAGGAAAAAAATATGGAATCACTCAATTCTGAGGAAAAAATTATGGAATCACCCTGTAAATTTTCATCCCCCAAATTAACACCTGCATCATATCAGATCTGCTCATTGACATTGACCCTATGTGTCTTTTTGCAAGGAATGTTTTTGCAGTTTTTGCTCTATGGCAAGATGCATTATAATCTTGAAAAATGATTTCATCATCCCCAAACATCCTTTCAATTGTCCAAAATATCAACATAAACTTGTGCATTTATTGATGATGTAATGACAGCCATCTCCCCAGTGCCTTTACCTGACATGCAGCCCCATATCATCAATGACTGTGGAAATTTACATGTTCTCTTCAGGCAGTCATCTTTATAAATCTCATTGGAACGGCACCAAACAAAAGTTCCAGCATCATCACCTTGCCCAATGCAGATTCGAGATTCATCACTGAATATGACTTTCATCCAGTCATCCACAGTCCACAATTGCTTTTCCTTAGCCCATTGTAACCTTGTTTTTTTCTGTTTAGGTGTTAATGATGCCTTTCGTTTAGCTTTTCTGTATGTAAATCCCATTTCCTTTAGGCCGTTTCTTACAGTTCGGTCACAGACATTGACTTCAGTCTCCTCCCATTCGTTCCTCATTTGTTTTGTTGTACATTTTTCGATTTTTGAGACATATTGCTTTAAGTTTTCTGTCTTGATGCTTTGATGTCTTCCTTGGTCTACCAGTATGTTTGCCTTTAACAACCTTCCCATGTTGTATTTGGTCCAGAGTTTAGACACAGCTGACTGTAAACAACCAACATCTTTTGCAACATTGCGTGATGATTTACTCTCTTAAGAGTTTGATAATCCTCTCCTTTGTTTCAATTGACATCTCTCGTGTTGGAGCCATGATTCATGTCAGTCCACTTGGTGCAACAGCTCTCCAAGGTGTGTTCACTCCTTTTTAGATGCAGACTAACGAGCAGATCTGATGTGATGCAGGTGTTAATTTGGGGGATGAAAATTTACAGGGTGATTCCATAATTTATTCCTCAGAATTGAGTGAGTCCATATTTTTTTCCCTCTGCTTGGTCTAAAAAAGTAACCGTTACTGACTGCCACAATCTTTTTTTCTTGATTTCTTATAGTGTTTCTTAAAGCCAGAAAGTTGCCATTTGAAATGACTTTAGTTTTGTGTCATGTCTGTGATCTGCTTTATTTCTACAAAATTAAACAACTGAATGAACATCCTCTGAGCCCGGTGATTCCATAATTTTTGCCAGGGGTTGTATTCTTTGAGTGTGTTTTTACAGTATTATGACAAAAACAAAACGTTAGCTTTCGGAAAAAACAAAAAATGATAACTGCTGTTCATAATTAAATCATGCACTTACATTCTTCAGTTTGTGAAGTTGACACCAAGGGATTCTCTGCTGCAGCTTCGACAGGTGCTTGTTGTGACTGCAGATACTTTCTCAGAGCCTCTATACAAAAAAATAGGTTTCCATAGATTTTTATAGTTTACACTAGCCTGCAATTCTAATCTTGCATAAATTAACGTGGTTATGTGAAACTAAGGATGAGTGAATATATTTACAGGTATCTGTACATTCTGTATGTTTCTTTAAAATCCTAGTTTGTAGTTTGGCCCGCTGTTGTGTACGAGCGTCATGGACTGATGGATATAATGGGGAGTCAACAAGCTAAGAAGCTAACGCTATTTTCGTGTTAAATTGTGATGTAAAACAACTGACATACCTCTACCCTGGGCCCGTTTTTCCTCCTCCTCCTTTCGTCGCTTTCTTAGAGCAGCACCCGAGGGCTTTGACCTTTTCATTGTTAGTTTTTTATGTCTTAATCAACACCTGTGTGCGTGACATCCATCTATCAATAGCGCTAACATCGGGATGATGCGCGCTGCCCCCCTCCCACCTTTCACTGTAAACAGTGGGTCAGGTTTAGGGCGCCAGGTCATGAGCTCTTGCTCTCACAGATTCAGACGAGGAGTCAAAATAATTTGTGTTATTATATGTAACGCATTGAAATGTATTTTACACATAAAAACATGGCGCAATATTATCTTTATTTTATGATTATGATTTTTTTTTTTGGAAAGGGTTGCAGTTTGGCACCCTGCCCACTGGATGGAGCCCCGGGCCACTGCCCGGTTCGCCCGTGCCCAGGTCCGGGCCTGCATGTCTGGCTGCCAACAGCAGCTGCTGCTGAGATCTCTGATCCTGGACGTCCCAGCTTGGGAACACGTATGGTGTGTTGAAAGATATGAACTTACACCTGTCCTCCATGAGGTGCGTGTCTCTGCCTGCTGTCCTCAGATGTAAAACATCTTGCACCTTTGTGCTGGGCTGCTGTGGCCGCACACAGCGCACCTCAGCAGCCTGTGGTCCAGCCCAACAAGGGTGTCCATCCATCGTCTAATTTCTCTTTTGAAAAAATATCTCGATTTTAAGCATTTCAGGCTGGTGTTATAAAACAGCGATTGTAGCACAGTTGTAAAGTTTCTGTCTGTTGATCAGAGAGTTTGTAAATTGCAGGTTCGAATCCCGCGAGTTGCATTTAAGAGGGTCCGATTAGAGGGATTCAATAAAATGCTGTTTTTTTAATGGTGTGTTTTTTATGTATTTACTTTTTCTACCACAGCAGAGGTGTGATGTGGTGCAACACGTTACAGCTACTCGCACTGTTTGTGCACTCATGCACGTGCACAAGCATGCACGAAACCATCACCAGTGTGTTTTGCACGCCTGTGCGACCGTGCGTCCTTCACGACAGTAAATGGAATGTATCATGGTTCCCCATTATGTGTTTGGTCACAGATTTTCTTCCGGTTTCTGCGTCTTTCATGTTGTGTGTGAAGGGGCCCTAACTGAGGACCTTACAGTCCAGTTTGTGATGATCCTGAATATTTGTCCAGTTTCTCGATGCTTTTGATGACCAAAACTCTGGCTTGCTCCCGTTTAGTTAAATGAAAACTTTAGTTTGCGTGTCAGGGCTCGTGATGGATTGACACAGGAAACAGGTGGAGACCAATGCAGACTCTCAGACATGGCTGGATGCGATGAATAAAAAGCTTTATCTTGGAAGCAGGCAGTAGATTCGGTACACAGGTAATCAGATAATGAGGCAGAGGTATCAGAGAGGGTACAGGCTGGGACGTGGTCAAAAATACGAGCTGAGGTCATACCAACGGCATCGAGGAGTATCACAGGCAAGAACAAAGGCAGAGTCAAAATGCAAGCTGAGTTCAGGATTAAAGCAAGGCGGAGGTCGGAACAAACAAGCAAGGTCAGAACACTGAGAATCAAACAGGACATAAACTGAAGGCGAGAGAGTGAAGAAAGTCAACAATCGGGCAGTGAGCTGTGGAACTGTGAGGGTTTTAATAAGGAGCAAACTAATCAGGGTGATGTGAAGCAGGTGTGTGGAAGGTTCTGGAAAGAGGTGTGGTTTAGTGAACAAAGAAGAGGGAAGAAAGGCAAGAGAGTGTGGGAGGGCAAAACAAAGCAGTGCAAAGCAAGAGGAGTGAGTGACAAAAAAAAAACTAACTGAGAAACATGACGAGCTCAAATAATTAATGTGAGCAAAACAAAAGGGGCAAACCTAAGAACTAACGTGGCAAGTCAAAAAGGGGAAAACAAGAAAACTAATGATGATAACTGAAACCAGAATGGAACTGTAACTGAACGGTACAGAAAAGTGAATACAATAAAATGGCAAAACAAACTATTGGTTAAACCGCAAATAAACAAAACCCAGTGAACACAGAATAATGTAATGAATAAAACAAGATAACTGATAAAGAGAAAATGCAATGAATAACAAATGGAACATAATCTGATGAGCAACACCAAAGATAAATAATAAGAAAAACCTGTGACTAAACATTATACAACAAAAACAGATAGAACTAAACTAAGACTAAAGTAACTTAAAAGACCCAGAGTGAGCAAATACAAACTACACAATAACTGATAAAGAATGAACCAGTGACGAAAGTGTAACGCAAGGAAAAGCAACAAATAACTAAATGACTGCAAACTAAATGCTGAGGTGCTGAATGAAACCAGTGACTAAATAGTAAACAAAGCAAAACAATAAACAGAACCAAACTAAGACTAACTTGATAAAGTATGAACTAATGAAAAGTAGACCCAGAAAATCACAAAGGAACTCCACCAAGGGCTACGACCTAAACCCCTGAGCTGGGGCTGAGCATGACATTGCGCTCCATGTTTTTAATTTTTCCTTGCTTTTTCAAGTATCATGCTCTTCTGGTCAGCATTTGCTTTTGTCAGATGTTTGTTCTTTTCAGCTTCCGTCCTTTTGTGTTTTCAGTTGATGAACCTCATGATGATGGCTGGATTGTCTCCGGGGCAGAGGGTGGCAGGCCTCAACAGTGTCACAGTGTTGCGGTTTGTTGATGACTCAAACATGTGGAGGCGGTTTTGCAGGCGAGAGAACAGAGCTACTCCAGTTAGCTGTCTAGACTAACACTTACCCACACAACGTCTCCCATCTGCCTCACCTTTTCTTCCCCACTGGGAACCAAAAAAAACCCCAAATACTTTTCATGACTGTTTCGGTGATTTCAGCTGAAAAGAAAACAGAACACCACTTGTCAGTGTGAACTTATGCTGTGTATATATAGAGCTATGGAGCCGAGGTCCCCCTAAGTGGTCAAATCCTGTGATATCACGCAGTCAAACGAGACTGCATTGCCTTATTAACGCCATTCTCTCAGTCCATGATCCATGGGCATGGGGGGACGCTATAGCTCCCCCTGGATTAGTCATAACACCCTCAAGAAAATAAGTCCTCATTTATTATTTGAATTTAATTTCATCCCAGGTTTTTAAGGCCTTGTCTACAGTGAAACTGAACTCCTAAGGATAAATAGCTCCGTTCTAACAGATCCAGTGAAACTGTGTGAAAATGCTGTAGTACACATGCCAGGCCTGTAGGTAGCGCTGTAACAAAAAATGAAGAAGACGTGGAGCTAATCAATGTAGCAATGAAAGCTAAAACTTTAGAAGCCGGTGTGTTGAAAGAAGTCTTTTAATCTGACCTGTTGCCAGAATTCATCATCACAGATGAAAACTGTTCTCCACATGACAGACTTGTGTTGGAAGATGACATCTGGAAATGTGTTAATACATTATGATGGAAGTTACTTGTTAAGGGTTTTTGTAAACAATTTTTAAAGAAGTCCCTCAGTGTTTGTCTGCTCTGGGTGAGTTTCTCAGACTGAGCTGGAGGACTCCAGCACTTTGTCCCACCAGCAGCAAGAAGAAAAAAAAATACCATATTTTCCGGACTATAAGTCGCACTTTTTTACATGTTTTGGCAGGGGGTGCGACCTATACTCCAGAGCGACTTATAAATGAAAAATATACCGCTAGATTCTCAATTAATTTACCGTAATAAAACAATTTTACGTGACAGAGTCGCTCTATGTTTTAAAATGGCCGGAAATGCAATGCATCATGGGCACTGTAGTATGGCAGCCGTCCTATAGGTCACGCTGGTCGCGATAACCAATCAGAGAACAGAACATTGGACGCGTATTCCTCACTTCACCCAGACAATGATTGTGAAACAGCGTGTGAAGCAGACGAACACGGTGCTTATTCCAGGAGGGCTAACAAAACAGCTTCAACCCTTGAATATCAGTGTGAGCAGAGTTGATGCTCAGAGCTGTGTGGGAGCACTGGGTGAGCGACGGCGGAGGATTAGCATCTGCACTTGGAAGGAGCTGGCTTCGACACCACAGGGAGGTCATGAGCTGCGCAGGTAGGTGCTGCATGGTTCGGCTCGCAATGTGGTCCGCAAAATGCAAACATAACCATAGGTAAAATGCAGCTCACGAGAGGGCGCTCAAGGCTTGTGTGACTGTTCCTGCGACTTCTGACTACCATAGAAAAATTAAAATTTCAACATTACTGATAACAAGACAATGGAGAAGGCCAGAAAAAAAATGCCACCAAAAAGAAAAGCATACTCTGCAGATTACAAGTTGCGACTGGTGAAATATGCATCCGAAAACAGTAATCGAGCAGCAGAGAGAGAGAGTTTGGAGTGAGTGAGAAACTTGTGAAGGACTGGAGGAAAGCGGAGGTTACTCTAACCACCATGAAAAAAACAAAAAAAGCTAATCGCGGGCTAAAACCTAGAGGAGCGAGTCCGCACATGGGTGCTCGAACAGTGTGCAGATATTATCATCATAATATCATAATATTATCATCTGAACTTTCATGTTAAGTTAACATACCTGTATGTCCATGTGACTTATACTCCAGTGCGACTTATCTATGGTTTATTTTTCTTTATAATGGATAAAGTGGCTGGTGCGACTTATACTCCGGTGCGACTTATAGTCCGGAAAATACGGTAATATGCTAAATTACACTGTAAAAAAACTGTAAAAAACATTCATCAACAGAACTGATTGTTTTACACAAAATGAGTGCAATGTGATGTTCAATGACATCACGTTCAACAATGTCACGATAACAATTAATTTAATTTATAATGCACCATTCATTAATAAAAATCTCAACGTGCTAGAGGTAAAAATAAATAAATAAAGCCAAGGATAAGTAAAAGAATAAAACAGAAAATCTTAAGATGAAAACAGTCAGCAGAATAAAACCAAAATAAAATAATAAAACAGAATATAAAGACTAAAGCCCTGGTTCCACCAAATAATGAATGATGAATAAGGAGCTATGTAGCATGTATTTTTTGTTGTTGTTACGAGTCCAGTTATTCAACAAATGTGGGGGAATAGAGTCTCTTAGAGGCTCTTAGAGGCAGAATATTCGATTAAGGAGGCTCATCTCTGAGCGTGGCGCTAATTTCAAGTAGTTCAAAACTTAGCAACCATTGCATGGGGCAGTTTGTGTATGAGGTACTATGAGGACAAACCAGGATTTTAGAGGCATGTTTGTGGTGAGGACAAGGCTGTTAAAAGCCCATTATCTGAGCACCTGGCAGCTACGAGGACAGGACAGGGTATTTGGGACAGGCTCAGCCCTCTCACGCACTTTGCCATGACAATCCCTCCTGCTTTGTGCGCTGGACACTGTATAAAATAATTATTTTGTTGCAGATGAATCATTTTCTATCAGAGTTTGGCAGTTGAAAACACTTCTAATCGCTTCTGGATTCACAGAGGACTGTTTCACCTGGACCCTTTTCTCTCTCTCTCGCCCATGAGCTGAGGTGGAAAACATATTTGGAATAGCTTGAAAGGTAATTATTTGTAATGTTTATATTGTACAACCCCTGGAATCACCGGCCTCAGAGGATGTTCATTCAGTTGTTTAATTTTGTAGGAAAAAAGCAGATCACAGACATGACACAAAACTAAAGTCATTTCAAATGGCAACTTTATGGCTTTAAGAAACACTATAAGAAATCAAGAAAAAAAAGATTGTGGCAGTCAGTAACGGTTACTTTTTTAGACCAAGCAGAGGGAAAAAAATATGGAATCACTCAATTCTGAGGAATAAATTATGGAATCACCCTGTAAATTTTCATCCCCAAAACTAACACCTGCATCAAATCAGATCCGCTCGTTAGTCTGCATCAAGGAGTGATCACACCTTGGAGAGCTGTTGCACCAAGTGGACTGACATGAATCATGGCTCCAACACGCGAGATATCAATTGAAACAAAGGAGAGGATTATCAAACTCTTAAAAGAGGGTAAATCATCACGCAATGTTGCAAAAGATGTTGGTTGTTCACAGTCAGCTGTGTCTAAACTCTGGACCAAATACAAACAACATGGGAAGGTTGTTAAAGGCAAACATACTGGTAGACCAAGGAAGACATCAAAGCGTCAAGACAGAAAACTTAAAGCAATATGTCTCAAAAATCGAAAATGCACAACAAAACAAATGAGAAACGAATGGGAGGAAACTGGAGTCAACGTCTGTGACCGAACTGTAAGAAACCGCCTAAAGGAAATGGGATTTACATACAGAAAAGCTAAACAAAAGCCATCATTTGTTGTGAAAGTGTAGCGACACGGACCCACAACAGGGGGCGTTAATGAACGGACAATGGATAAGCAAAAGAGTAACAATTTAATGTTGTGAATCCCACAACTAAATACAGACAAGGACAGACAATATAGACAGCCAATTCTACAGATCGGTGACGTGTTCGGCAGGCTTGAGGATAGAAGACCTCTGGAGAGAGAAGAGCCGGGCTCCACACGGCCTCCACCGCCAACGGATCTGAAGAACACCGGAGCCGCCAAGTCCCGAATCCCCAGGTGGCCACGGTCTTCGGCTGTCAGACCTGGTACTGTTGGCAGAGAACAGAACAGATGATGAGTGTGAGTCCGCACACTCAGTAAATCCACAGTCAGCGAGGGAGGGAGAACCTCCACCTCCAATCATACACTCGTGCAGCTCCTGTTTTTCCACTTATCTGTTTGGAGTGTGAGGCGAAGCCGTCGCAGTCACACCAAACGCCAAAATCCCAGATAAGGCAACAACCACAGGACAACGGCTGCAAATGAGATTAGATTATTATTCTTTAAGGATACAGCAGAGAATTACCTTCCGTAGGCTGATTTCTCGGCGGGGAGGTGCAGTTGCAGTCCCGCTCTTGTAGTGGTGGTGGTAATGAGTGACAGCTGGTGCTGATGATGACAGCTGTCACTCCAGCGGCTCCGACGCCCTCTCGTGCTTGGAGCCCGCACTCCAAGCAGGGCGCCATCTGGTGGTGGTGGGCCAGCAGTACCTCCTCTTCAGCGGCCCACACAACATCATTAACACCTAAACAGAAAAAACAAGGTTACAATGGGCTAAGGAAAAGCAATCGTGGACTGTGGATGACTGGATGAAAGTCATATTCAGTGATGAATCTCAAATCTGCACTGGGCAAGGTGATGATGCTGGAACTTTTGTTTGGTGCCGTTCCAATGAGATTTATAAAGATGACTGCCTGAAGAGAACATGTAAATTTCCACAGTTGATGATGATATGGGGCTGCATGTCAGGTAATGGCACTGGGGAGATGGCTGTCATTACATCATCAATAAATGCACAAGTTTACGTTGATATTTTGGACACTTTTCTTATCCCATCAATTGAAAGGATGTTTGGGGATGATGAAATCATTTTTCAAGATGATAATGCATCTTGCCATAGAGCAAAAACTGTGAAAACATTCCTTGCAAAAAGACACATAGGGTCAATGTCATGGCATAGGGTCAATGTCAACGAGCAGATCTGATTTCATGCAGGTGTTAGTTTTGGGGATGAAAATTTACAGGGTGATTCCATAATTTATTCCTCAGAATTGAGTGATTCCATATTTTTTTCCTCTGCTTGGTCTAAAAAAGTAACCGTTACTGACTGCCACAATCTTTTTTTCTTGATTTCTTATAGTGTTTCTTAAAGCCACAAAGTTGCCATTTGAAATGACTTTAGTTTTGTGTCATGTCTGTGATCTGCTTTTTTCTACAAAATTAAACAACTGAATGAACATCCTCCGAGGCCGGTGATTCCATAATTATTGCCAGGGGTTGTAACAGCTTGGTAAAGCAGTTGCATGTTCATTCCTTTATAGCAGCTGTAAAAGTATGTTATGATAGATTTAACATCTTGTTATAATTGATCCAATGAGCTCCTCGCTCCTGTGTGTGCACTGACGCAATGACTCGCACTCAAGATGAGCATTTACGCAGAACGAGAGCACGCAAAATAGTGATTTTGCAGACATTAACGGGTGAACACAAAGTTAAAAGTTGGATCACGGTGTCAAAATGATTGTAAAGGCACAGAAGGAATAAAGCCAGTGAGAAGAAGCACAGAGGCAACTGTCCAGAAACCGTGGATCGCTTCTAGCTGGTCTGGTGCATTTAATGACTCTGGAACACAGGTGAACAGCAGCCTGAAGCACGGATGCATCTTTTTTTGGACTGCATTTAAAAATGTGACAACATCTTGAATGGATGCTGTGAATTCAAAACAAGCACTTTAAAGGGACCAGGTGGACCAAACCTATGCCTAAACGTCCACCAACATCACATTACATGGCGCTACATGGATCATATGTGGCTTGACGTGGCTCATATGCAGCGACACGAGCATCCAAGCTGGACGGGGCTCAAATGACAGGTCAATCGTAGCTAACTAGAGGCTGATACCTGGCTCATGTGAGTTACAGAGAGACACATAGAGGTGCCTTCTTAGTGGATACGTGATAGTTTAAAACATGGATCATTCTTCAAATAATCGCTGACACACCTATGCGTGGCTCATTATTCATGGCTTATTATTCGGTGGGGCTTAAGATGCAACAGATTAAAATTATTGAGACTTGTGACAGGCCTGTCTAAATAGGTACATCTTGAGGCTTTTTTTAATAATGATTCCACAGTCTGTGGAGCCCTCAGATGGTCAGGGAGGGAGTTCCAAATATGAGGAGCAGCTGAGCAGAAGGCCCTGTCTAACATAGTGTGAAGCTTGTTGCGAGAGAGACGGAGAAGATTAGTGGTGTATGCACGGAGGGAACGGGAGGATGTGTGGGGAGTGAGGAGGTCTTTGAGGTATGTGGGGGCATTGCCATGGATACATTGGTGGGTGTTGTCAGCAATCTTAAAATGGATTCTGTAGGTGATGGGGAGCCAGTGAAGTTATGGCTGTAATGTATTCCTGATTACATACTCTCATCAGAATTCTAGCTGCACTGTTTTGAATGTATTGAAGCCTTTGAAGGTTTTTTCCAGAGATCCCAAAGAGCAGGGAGTTACAGTAGTCAAGCCTAGAGACGACAAAGGCATGGACAAGTTTTTCAGCATCGATGATGATGTTGTACTGCAGTGTGTGTAATTTCAAGTTGCTGAAATGGTTCAGTTTTTGCTGCCCAAATATCCATGAGAGGAACTGGAAAGAAATGAAGTCTGTGTCACCTAAAGAACTACCTGAGGAACAGCAGAAGGCACAGACAAACCAGTGACTCAGTGTCACTCCTGGCATTTAGCCCTCAGAGAACACGGCCTCTAGACAGCAACCAAATCATTGATGATTTTGCTCTTAACCACAACAGGTGCATTGTGCTGTTATGAAGACATCAATGGGAGGGGAAAGATTTTCTCTCTGCCTGCTGTTGGCATTTTCCCCTGAGGCTGTAGACTACATGTGTAGGCCTGTGAATATTTGTACTGAACAGTAGCCCAGGTTTGTGTGTGATTTTGGTTGTTCTATACGTCGTTAGTGACTCTCGCAGATCAGAATGTGGCTATGTGTACACATACCCGCGAATGTGGCAGAGGTGTAGCAGAGAGCCGTCGCGACACACGAGCCCATAGCACCCTCATAAAAATGCCAAGCTCCCCCATAGCACCTGCAGGAAAAAATCTCTGGAGCCGCCACTGCGTGATCTAAATAAATTCATGTCTTAAACAGGTTCAAACCAAGGCTCTCAAAAGATATTTCCGAAAGCCGTAATCCAAAAAAATCAGTCACCAGAAAACACAAAATAGTCCAAAACCGAACATCTAACAATCTCCAAAGACGCACGCCAACAGAAAGGAACAGGAAGTGACTGCAGGAGTCACTTCCTGTTCCTTATTCATTTTGTTGAGGAAGTTCAGGAATCAAAACTGTGGTAAAACTCAAAAGAGGTCAATTAAAAAGTAATATTACATACTAGCTGGGGTACCCGGGGCTGCCCAGGTTAACCTGTTTTAGACATAAGCCAAATGCCAATCATTTTAAGCAAAACAACTGCCCAACATTTGTTTTTGTAATGTGGATGTCTTACAAATGTAATATTTAATGGGCTAAAGTTTGTCCAGCAGAACTATAAGAGGTCAACTCCCCAAACTAAGTGGAAATACTTGGTTAAAAGACAAACACATTTGAAGTCCTCCATGCAGACTTTGTTTTGCAATCAAATTTATAACAAAATTACACACAAAAGGTAGGTAACAGTAAATGTAAATATCAATGAATCAAAATTGAGGTAGTGGTGTATTTCACTGTTTTTACATTGCAATTTTAGAAACATAAAATTAATGTATTCAGACAGGAAGGCAAGCTGGGTTGTACAGGACAGTCAGGTACTTAACAGTTGAGAACATAAAGTAGCTGAAGAAAGGGATTAAATTAACAGAGATGGCCAACACATATACAGGGCTGGAAATTTGAATCTGCCTGGTCATACCCACAGCCGGCTATTTTGGGGGTAATTTTCAGTTCAACTTATTAAAAAATGGTACCAGTTTGTTCCCCATGTCACGAGGATTCAGAATATATATAGTTTTTAGGGCTACATATTGTAGTTTGGGAGTTTATCGCCCAGCCAGCAGCAGCACGCATGTGGTCACTAAGTTGATATTTCCTTTGAGGCTGGAAGACAGTGTAGAAATTTTCAGACGCGGCTTCCTCCCATTCCAGATAAATGAGCTCATCCAACCATTTCAAATCTTTATCGTCTTGTGTGAAAAAATTATTGGGATCATTTGAATTGGGTACAGCAATCTAGGTAGGACATTCATCTTCAGGAGTGAAATACGGCCCAACCAGGAGAGAGGCAGCATTTTCCATCTATCAAAGTCCAATTTGACACGATCAAAGAGGGGAACAAAATTACATTTATACAAATGTGGCAGGAGGGTGGGAGAGAGAGAGCGATATATAGCGCTCAGGTCGAAGGTCTAATATCAACAGATTGACAAAGTTGCTGACAACGCCAGCTAGGATAGGCCTAGGACCCTGCACAAGGCAGACACAGGTTTGTTTTTACCTTTTCGAATTAAGGGGAGCAGAGACCAAAAAGAATTAACTATAAAAAATATACCTTTATTTATTCCCAACCTTGATTAGTTTACCAATAAAAAAAAAAAAACACACTGTAAGTGAAAAAAAACAAACCCAAACTCAAAATTACAAAACTCTCATCCACACAAAAAAAGAAAACATGCAAATAAACCAAACACCAATATATTACAGTTAAAAACCACATTAAACACGTAGGGCGATAATAAAAAACGACAATAAAATAAAAGTATGGGATAAATGTGGATCACAAAGCCAGCACACAATATGTTATTTCTCTTTTTCGCCCACCTCTGTCTTTGTAACCCCTACAATGTCCATACAAAGTCCAATTTGTTACCAGACTATTAACAAGATGCAGCTTGGTCAAATACCCAGGATCCAGGAAATCAGCAGCAGGAGGAGTTACGCAAGGCGTGGCCAGCCTCTAAATTATCAAGCCGACGCAGCTGTCCCCAGCAGCCACTGCGGGAGGTGCAGCCTGGTCCCGCTGTGATGGAAACACCACATTAGCAGACCAAAATAATTTATAATTGTTTATAAAAGACAGAAACCAGCAACTCACCAGTAAGAAGACGCACCGGTCTGCTCAAGACCCCAGTGGAGCCGCACTCCCAGCCTCCAGACAGCGTGTGTAAGAGCACAAAGTGCCACGCTATAAGAAAAAAACAACATTATAGAACGACAAAAGACAACTGAATGGGCCAAAAAGGCAAAGCCGGCCACTTACCCCTAATCAGATGCTGGTGACCCAAACACGCCCGCGAACGGCAGCAGCTGTAAGCCGCAGTGGTGCTCAGAGTAAAGCAGCACTCCAAGCCACTAATAAAGAGCCACCCAAAGCTCCAGAGAGGAAGGAAAATGATGAACGCACGCAGTCACCACAGCAAAGCCACTCCAATGCTGCCTCACGGGAGAGACCAGGAAGCAAAAGAGGAACGAAGCCACAAAACAATGCTGAATTTATATCCCTGGCTCACATCAAACACAATCAGAACCCAGGTGCGCGCAGAAACATAATCAACTCAGGTGCGCACTACCAAGAACTTCCAAACACAGGTAGGGGAGGGCATGCACACTCCACACTACCCCCTCACCTTTATATCGTCGTCCCGACGATAAAAAGTCAAGACCAAGGCCTAAAGATAGCAACCTGAAGATTTGAAGCTTGCTCCGGAACTCTAGCAACCCGCTCAGCAGCCTGATTACTACCCAGAGGCTGAGGAAGCCGATGTATATTTGAATGTTGACCAGCCGTAGAACGAGTGGTTCGGCGCAAGGCCTGAGCACTGGTGCTCGGCTGGTCAACATCAGCGGAAGACGAGGATTCAGATGACTGTATTAGAGCAGGTGCTCCACTCCGATTGCGATCTGTCACACACAAGGCGGGGGTTACTAAGGGAACAATGATCATGATCAATCTATCTTTGTTAGTTGGCTATGTACCACAGGCTTTTAAGGTGGCAGTAATTAAACCATTACTTAAAAAGCCATCACTTGACCCAGCTATCTTAGCTAATTATAGGCCAATCTCCAACCTTCCTTTTCTCTCAAAAATTCTTGAAAGGGTAGTTGTAAAACAGCTAACTGATCATCTGCAGAGGAATGGCCTATTTGAAGAGTTTCAGTCAGGTTTTAGAATTCATCATAGTACAGAAACAGCATTAGTGAAGGTTACAAATGATCTTCTTATGGCCTCGGACAGTGGACTCATCTCTGTGCTTGTTCTGTTAGACCTCAGTGCTGCTTTTGATACTGTTGACCATAAAATTTTATTACAGAGATTAGAGCATGCCATAGGTATTAAAGGCACTGCGCTGCGGTGGTTTGAATCATATTTGTCTAATAGATTACAATTTGTTCATGTAAATGGGGAATCTTCTTCACAGACTAAAGTTAATTATGAAGTTCCACAAGGTTCTGTGCTAGGACCAATTTTATTCACTTTATACATGCTTCCCTTAGGCAGTATTATTAGACGGTATTGCTTAAATTTTCATTGTTACGCAGATGATACCCAGCTTTATCTATCCATGAAGCCAGAGGACACACACCAATTAGCTAAACTGCAGGATTGTCTTACAGACATAAAGACATGGATGACCTCTAATTTCCTGCTTTTAAACTCAGATAAAACTGAAGTTATTGTACTTGGCCCCACAAATCTTAGAAACATGGTGTCTAACCAGATCCTTACTCTGGATGGCATTACCCTGACCTCTAGTAATACTGTGAGAAATCTTGGAGTCATTTTTGATCAGGATATGTCATTCAAAGCGCATATTAAACAAATATGTAGGACTGCTTTTTTGCATTTACGCAATATCTCTAAAATCAGAAAGGTCTTGTCTCAGAGTGATGCTGAAAAACTAATTCATGCATTTATTTCCTCTAGGCTGGACTATTGTAATTCATTATTATCAGGTTGTCCTAAAAGTTCCCTGAAAAGCCTTCAGTTAATTCAAAATGCTGCAGCTAGAGTACTGACAGGGACTAGAAGGAGAGTGTTGTGTGGGCCGCTGAAGAGGAGGTACTGCTGGCCCACCACCACAAGATGGCGCCCTGCTTGAAGTGCGGGCTTCAAGCACAAGAGGGCGTCGGAGCAACCAGGAGTGACAGCTGTCACTCATCATCCATACCAGCTGTCACTCATTCACTTCTCATCACCACCACCATAAAGGCCGGACTGCAACTCCACCTCCCCGCCGAGAAATCAACTACCATTCAGGTAATTTCTCTGCTGCCTGACACTGTGTGTGTTTAACCTGACCTTCTATTGCAGCCGTTTTCCTGGAGTGTTTCCTTATCTGGAGGATTGGCGTTTGGTGTGACAGCGACGGCTTCGCCTCACACCCCAACTCAGATAAGTGATTGACCAGGAGCTGCACGAGTGTGTGTGATTGGAGGTGGAGGTTCTCCCTCCTTTACTTAAGACAGACTGTGGGATTACTGAGTGTGCGAACTCACACTCATCTGGACTGTCTCTGTTTTCTGCCAGCAGTACCGGGTCTGACTGCTGAAGACAGCGGCCACCTGGCGCGCAGGGCTTGGCGGCTCCGGTGTTCTTCAGCTCCGTTGGTGGTGGAAGCTGTGTGGGGATCCAGCTCTTCTCTCTCCAGGCGTCTTCTATCGTCGAGCCTGCCCACACGTCACCTGGTGTATGATTGACAGTCCACCATATTGTTATTGTCTGTACGTTGTTGTGCGATTCACAACATTAAATTGTTACTTTTTGGCTTATCCATTGTCCGTTCATTAACGCCCCCTGTTGTGGGTCCGTGTCACATCACTTTCACAACAGGATTTCTCGGCCAGCGTCATGGATCCCAAGGGGCGTCAACCATCGCTTGAACAGCCAATGGGAGAGCGAGGTGCACAGGCAGGAGGCGTGTTGGGTGAGCTGCAGCACATCTTAACCACCTTTGCCGCTCGGTTGGACTTAGTTACCGAGCAGAGCAGTGTTCTCAATCGCAGGATAGAGGCTCTCACCACCCAGGTGGAAGCGCGTGCTCAGGGCGCTGCTGCAGCACCTCCTCCTGCTGACCGTGTGCCAGAAACAGACATTCCTCTGGTCGTTCAACGAACCCCCCCCGCCTTCCCCTGAAGCATACATAAGCCCTCCGGAGCCGTACGGAGGCTGTGTTGAGACGTACGCGGACTTCTTGATGCAGTGCTCACTCGTCTTTTCACAGCGTCCCGTCATGTACGCGTCAGATGCCAGCCGGGTGGCTTACGTTATAAATTTGCTTCGAGGAGAGGCACGCGCCTGGGCTACGGTGCTTTGGGAGCAGAATTCACGGCTCCTAACAGTTTATACTGAGTTTGTGAGGGAGTTCCGACAGGTGTTCGACCACCCTCATAGAGGCGAGACCGCTTCAAGTGTGCTACTGTCGATAAGACAGGGGCATCGGAGCGCAGCGAAGTATGCAGTCGACTTCCGCATCGCGGCTGCGCGAGCCGGCTGGAATGCTGTTGCGCTCCGCGCCGCCTTTATAAACAGACTGTCTCTGGTCCTTAAGGAGCACCTGGTGGCGAAGGACGAGCCGCGGGATTTAGATGGGCTTATCGACCTGGTTATACGGTTAGACAACCGATTAACGGAACACCGACGGGAGCGAGACGAAGGGCGTAGTCAGGCACAAGCCATCCCTCTTCCTCCCGGGTCTGAAAGGGAGCCGACTTCCCCACGCTCCACTGCCAGGGCTCTCCACGTGACAACAGCTCCCCCTGCTGATGTTGCTACGGAAACGAGCAGGGCCAAAAAACGATCAGATCAGAGACAAAGGAGGCTGATCCGTGGAGAGTGTTTTCTCTGCAGCTCTACGGAGCACACACAGAGAGAATGCCCCAAACGGTCAAAACAGCAGCACTCGTCCTTAGAGACTGGGCTAAGGGTGGGTCACAATACCCACGTGGGGAAACCCCGTAAATCTGCACGAATCCCAGTCACGATCCTGAGTGGGGATTTAACCCTTCACGCCCCAGCACTGGTGGACACGGGGTCGGAGGGGAATCTGCTGGATAGCAGATGGGCAAAGGAGGTTGGGCTCCCTCTAGTGGCCTTACCGTCACCATTGTCGGTGCGGGCACTAGATGGCACCCTTCTTCCACTAATCACACACCAGACTCAGCCAGTGACATTGGTGGTGTCTGGGAATCACAGGGAGGAGATTGTGTTTTATGTAACACCTTCTACCTCCCGAGTGATTCTGGGTTTTCCATGGGTGTTAAAACACAATCCCTGGATTGATTGGCCGTCTGGGGTTGTGGTTCAGTGGAGCGAAACCTGCCACCGGGAGTGTTTAGGATCCTCGGTTCCACCCGGTGTGACAGCTAAGGAGGAGGTTTTAGCCCCCCCCCAATCTGGCGCCGGTGCCAGCCGAGTACCACGACCTTGCTGACGTCTTCAGCAAGGATCTGGCACTCACGCTGCCCCCGCACCGTCTGTACGATTGTGCCATTGATTTGATACCGGGCGCTGAGTACCCGTCCAGCAGGCTGTACAACCTCTCACGTCCGGAACGCGAATCAATGGAGACCTACATCCGGGACTCGTTAGCTGCCGGGTTGATCCGGAACTCTACCTCCCCGATGGGTGCTGGTTTCTTTTTTGTGGGCAAGAAGGACGGCGGACTCCGTCCATGCATTGATTACAGAGGGCTGAACGAGATCACGGTTCGCAACCGATACCCGTTACCTCTGTTGGATTCAGTGTTCACGCCCCTGCATGGAGCCCAAATTTTCACAAAATTGGATCTTAGGAATGCTTATCACCTGGTTCGGATCCGGGAGGGAGACGAGTGGAAGACGGCATTTAACACCCCGTTAGGTCACTTTGAGTACCTGGTCATGCCGTTCGGCCTCACCAATGCGCCCGCGACGTTCCAAGCATTGGTTAATGACGTCTTGCGGGACTTCCTGCATCGGTTTGTCTTCGTATATCTAGACGATATACTCATCTTTTCTCCGGATCCTGAGACCCATGTTAAGCATGTACGTCAGGTCCTACAGCGGTTGTTGGAGAACCGGCTGTTTGTGAAGGGCGAGAAGTGTGAGTTCCACCGCACTTCTTTGTCCTTCTTGGGGTTCATCATCTCCTCCAACTCCGTCGCCCCTGATCCGGCCAAGGTTGCGGCAGTGAGAGATTGGCCCCAACCAACGAACCGTAGGAAACTACAACAGTTCCTCGGTTTTGCAAATTTCTACCGGAGGTTCATCAAGGGCTACAGTCAGGTAGTTAGCCCCCTGACAGCCCTGACCTCCACAAAAGTCCCCTTCACCTGGTCGGATCGGTGCGAAGCCGCGTTTAGGGAGTTGAAACGCCGGTTCTCGACTGCACCGGTTCTGGTGCAGCCCGATCCCAAGCGCCAGTTTGTTGTTGAAGTGGATGCCTCTGACTCAGGGATAGGAGCCGTGCTATCCCAGAGCGGGGAGTCCGACAAGGTTCTCCATCCATGTGCCTACTTTTCCCGCAGGTTGACCCCAGCTGAACGGAACTATGACGTCGGCAATCGGGAACTTCTTGCAGTGAAGGAGGCTCTTGAAGAGTGGAGACACCTGTTGGAGGGAGCATCGGTACCATTTACAGTTTTCACGGAACCTGGAGTACATCCGGACCGCGAAGCGTCTGAACCCCAGGCAAGCCTGCTGGTCGCTGTTCTTTGGGCGTTTTGACTTCCGGATCACCTACCGCCCCGGGACAAAGAACCAACGATCTGACGCCCTGTCCCGGGTGCACGAAGAGGAGGTCAAGACCGAGCTGTCAGACCCCCCTGAAACCATCATCCCCGAGTCCACTGTCGTGGCCGCCCTTACCTGGGACGTGGAGAAGACCGTCTGGGAGGCCCTGACACGGAGCCTGGACCCGGGGACCGGTCCGAAGAACAAACTGTACGTCCCACCAGAGGCCAGGGCTGCGGTCCTTGACTTCTGTCACGGTTCCAAGCTCTCCTGTCACCCAGGGGTGCGAAGAACCGTGGCAGTGGTCCGGCAGCGCTTCTGGTGGGCGTCTATGGAAGCCGACGTCCGGGAGTATGTCCAGGCCTGCACCACCTGCGCCAGGGGCAAAGCTGACCACCACAAGGCCCAAGGCCTCCTCCAGCCTCTGCCAGTGCCTCGTCGCCCCTGGTCTCATATCGGCCTGGACTTTGTCACGGGCCTCCCGCCGTCCCAGGGAAACACCACTATCCTAACGATAGTGGACCGGTTCTCCAAGGCGGCCCACTATGATGATCGCCGTGAAGTTACGAGTAACGGCGTCCGTGTGGCGGCGTGCCGAATATTGACCATTCGCCATGAAATTACGTTCTTCCTTTTGACGGCTTTAATTTTGTCACACAGGTCGAGCACGACAACCTCTTACAATTCATAGGGGCGTCGCCCATGGGCGGGGCTAAATGCCTCAATAGCGCCCCCTTGAAACTTTCAAAAACCCCTCCACATAGGGGTTTTTTTGGAGTACGGAGATGAAAATTGGTACACATGTGTGATTTGCATAGACGTACAAAAAAGTCTCTTGCACCATGGGTCTACTCCAAACAGGAAGTCGGCCATTTTTAATTTTCTTCTCATTTTGAAATGATTTCCACATGTTGTATTTGAACGAACTCCTCCTAGGGATTTTGTCCAATGCACTTCAAATTTCTTTGACAGCATCCAAAGATGATACTGACCAAAACTTATCGAAAGCTTTTGTCTATGTTGAAGGGTGTGGCCGCTATGGTGCCGCCATTTTGACCCTTTGCCATGGAACATCAAGTCATGATAACTCCTTCATGCTTTGCCTGATTGACTTGAAACTTCACATGTATGATGACGGTTGGCCCCTGAACACACCCAGCCCCTCTGTTTGTACACTGAGCGCCCCCTAGTGGATGAACAATCAACATGTCATAACTCCTTCATGCATTGTGTGATTTGTTTAAAATTTTAACTGTGTGATGAGTGGTTGCCCCTGCATGCACATGCCCACATGTTGGTCACAAGGGCACCCACTGGCCTGGGTAAGCGGTCGCGCGGAACGAGGGCCCGTATATGACTGCTTGCAGTCCTAGTTATTATTATTATTATTACTATTCTCACTCTTGAAATCGAAATTTCGGCCTCTTCCCATGCTCAAAAACTCACCAAACTTTCCAAAGTTGTCCGGCCGGATCCGAAATTCGATATTTTGGGGGCCTCGCACATGGTCACAGAAAAATTGTGAAATAGCGCCCCCTAGAAATTTTCAAAAACCCCTCCGCATTGGGCTTTTTTCGTCGTAGCCTCACGAAATTCGGTACACATATTTACCATGCCAGGACGCACGAAAAAGTCTCTTACTGTCATGGTGAAATATCGACAGGAAGTCGGCCATTTTGATTTTATGTTTCGATTTTGAGCAAATTTTTGCCATTTTTGGCCATTTCCACTACTTACATTTGAACGAACTCCTCCTAGGGATTTCATCCGATCGACTTCAAATTTGGTCAAAATCATCACAACACAATGGTGATCAAAAGTTATCAAAAGATTCTAATTAAGTCAAAAGGCGTGGCTGCTAGGGGTCGTCAAACTTTGGCGAGCTTTTCGGAGCACGCCATTTCACTTCGAACGGCTGTCACGCCCACATACTTCATCGTAGATCCTTCAAACTTGCTGGACATGATGAGGGCTCTGCCCTGAACGTCTGCATATCTTAAGTTCCCACCTGCGCCATAGCATCCCCCGGTGGTGGCGGGAAATGTCCTATTTTTACTTTAAGAGGTCCTGATGTCACATACTTCAGAATCAGAATCAGAATCAGAAGAAGTTTATTGCCATTGCCAGTGAACAGGATTCACAGACTAGGAATTTGCTTCGGTACAATGGTGCAACATTGAACATGGTGAACATTGAACAACACAAGAAGAGATAAAATGTTAAGATAAGATATAACATATGTGTCAAAATAAGATAAAATATAAGATAAAAAAAAATGAAACATGAAAGGCTGTGTGCAACAGAAAAACAGAGAAACCGAAAAAAACAGTGCAGTGGGAGGAGTGCAATTAAAAACCAAAGTACATTGTCTAAAGTGACCCGTGATAAAATGATAAAGTGACAGAGTTAAGCTTAAGGTGACTGAGTTATGAGGAGTTCATGAGTCTAACGGCAGAGGGGAAGAAACTGTTCTTATGGCGGGAGGTTCTGGTCCAGATGGACCGTAGCCTCCTGCCCGAGGGGAGTGGTTTGAACAGACCGTGTGCAGGGTGAGAAGGGTCAGCTGTGATCTGACCTGCTCAGCCCAGAGTCCTGGAGACGTGCAGGTCGTGGAGAGATGGAAGGCTACAGCCGATCACCTTCTCAGCAGAGGCCACAATGCACTGCAGTCTGTGTCTGTCCCTGGCTGTGGCCCCGGCGTACCACACCGTGATGGAGGAGCAGAGGATGGACTCCATGATGGCCGTGTAGAACTGCACCATCAGCTGGACAGGCAGCTTGGCCTTCTTCAGCTGCCGCAGGAAGTACATCCTCTGCTGGGCCTTCTTGATGAGGGAGCTGATGGTTGACTCCCACTTGAGGTCCTGGGTGATGGTGGTGCCGAGGAAGCGGTGACAGACCACAGTGGTGATGGGGCTGTTGGTGAGGGCGAGGGAGGGTGGGGGGGCTGTGGCTTTCCTGAAGTCCACGATCATCTCCACTGCAGTTGTTGCTGCTGCACCAGGTCACCAGCCGGTCCACCTCCCTCCTATAGGCAGACTCATCCCCATCCAAAATGAGTCCGATGAGGGTGTTGTCGTCCGCAAACTTGATGAGCTTTACGGAGTCGTGGCTGGAGGTGCAACAGTTAGTGTAGAGGGAGAAGAGCAGAGGGGAAAGTACACAGCCCTGTGGAGATCGTGTGCTGAGAACCCGAGTGTTCGAGACATCTTTTCCCAGCCTCACACGCTGACTCCGGTCCGTCAGGAAGCCTGTAATCCACCTGCAGGTGGAGTTGGGCACGTGGAGCAGAGAAAGCTTGTCCTGGAGCAAAGCTGGAAGGATGGTGTTGAATGCAGAGCTGAAGTCCACAAACAGGATCCTAGCGTAGGTTCCTGGGGAGTCCAGGTGCTGCAGGATCGAGTGCAGGGCCAGGTTTATGGTGTCATCTACAGATCTGTTGGCTCTGTAGGCAAACTGCAGGGGGTCCAGGAGGGGGTCGGTGATGGACTTCAAGTGGGATAAAACCAGGCGTTCGAAGGTCTTCATGACTACAGACGTGAGAGCCACAGGCCTGTAGTCATTAAGTCCAGTGATGCGTGGTTTCTTGGGGACTGGAACTATGATTGAGGACTTGAAACAGACTGGAACATGGCATGACTCCAGGGAGGTGTTGAAGATCCCCGTGAAGACTGGGGCCAGCTCATCAGCACAGTGTCTCAGGGTGGCAGGAGAGACACAGTCTGGGCCCGGGGCATTACGTGGATTCAGCCTTTTGAAATGTCTCCTCATGTCCTCCTCTTGGACCGAGAGGGCAACAGGGGGAGTGGGGAGGGCAGCAGTGAGAGGGGGGAGGTCCAGAGTGTTTGAATATCCAGTTGTGTGGGGGGTGGGGAGGTGTGAGTCCTTGTCTTCAAACCGTGAATAGAAGACATTCAGGTCGTTGGCCAGCTTGAGGTCGTCAACAGAACGAGGTGCTTTGGGCTTGTAGTTGGTGATCTCTTTCAACCCCCTCCACACAGAGGCCGAGTCGTTGGCAGAGAACCTTTGCTGCAGACGTGAACTGTACATGGATTTAGCCTTTGCCACCTCCTTGCTAAATCTGTACTTTGCACCTCTATAGCTGTCTCTGTCTCCTTCTCTGAAAGCCACCTCTTTCTGCTGACGGAGCTGCTGGAGTTTAGGTATGAACCAGGGCTTGTCGTTGTTATATCTCACCCTGGTACGCTGTGGGATGATGCTGTCTTCACAGAAATGAATATATGACGTCACAGTGTCCGTGTAGTCATCTAGACTGTCTGTTGAAGCCTCAAACATATCCCAATCCGTGGTGGCCAAGCACGCGCGTAGCTCCTCTACAGCTTCATTGCTCCACACTTTAGACGTCCTCACAACAGGTTTAGAGAGTTTAAGTCTCTGTTTGTACATGGGGATCAAGTGGACCATCACGTGATCTGAGAGTCCCAAAGCTGCACGGGCCACCGCGCGGTAGGCACCGCTCACTGTTGTGTAACAATGATCTAACGTGCTCCCTTCTCTGGTCGGGCATTTAACAAACTGTTTGTATTTTGGTAATTCCTGACTGAGATTCCCTTTGTTAAAATCACCGAGGATTATAACAAGAGCGTCCGGAAAGTCTCTCTCCACGCTCATAATCTGATCCGCAAGCGCGTGCTCGGCCTCGTGCACGTCCGCGCTCGGTGGAATATACACAGAGCAAAGTACGAAAGAGTTAAACTCACGTGGAGAGTAGAACGGTCTGCAGTTTATGAGGAGATATTCCAGAGAGGGACAGCAGTGTTGGGAGATCACAGTCACATCGGAGCACCAGGCGTTGTTGATATAGAAGCAGAGTCCTCCCCCTCTAGTTTTTCCACCAGAGAGTGCTCGGTCTCTGTCTGCACGGAAGAGTTGGAATCCCTCTAGTTGGAGCGCGCAGTCCGGTGTCTGTGCATTTAACCACGTCTCCGTGAAGCACAGTACACAAAAGATGAGGAGAAATCTCTATTCTTCTTCATCAGCAGTGCCAGCTCATCCATCTTGTTGTGGAGTGAGCGGACGTTGGAGAGAAATATCCCAGGTAGGGGCGTGCGCGTGCCCCTTCGTCTGAGGCGCACGAGAGCTCCAGCGCGTTTCCCTCTCCGCCGTCGTCTCACTTTTTTGGCCAAAAAGTGAACCAGTTCAGCTGCAGGCACTAAAACAACTGGCGTAATGTCCGTGGGTGTTGATGATTTGATGTTTAGAAGCTCCTCGCGGGTGTAGGGACACGATGACACGCGATTCACGCACAAAAACAGACAAAACAGGGAGCACCAGAATACCAGGGCGCCTTCACATGGCGCCATCTTGGAAGGGAAGGGTTAATCCAATCAACTTCATTCCACTTCTAAAACATGCACAACAAATTGGTGAACGTAGGCGATGAACGCCGTGCAGTTACGAGTAACGGCATCCGTGTGGTGGCGTGACGAATATTGCCCATTCGCCATGAAATTACGTTCTTCCTTTTGATGGCTTTAATTTTGTCACATCATCATGAAAATTGATACACAAGTCGAACATGACAACCTCTTACAATTCATAGGGGCGTCGCACAAGGGCGGGGCAAAATGCCTCAATAGCGCCCCCTTGAAACTGAGACAGGGAGAGAGAGAGAGAGGGAGAGAGAGACAGGGAGAGAGAGACAGGAAGAGAGAGAGAGAGACAGGAAGAGAGAGACAGGAGAGAGAGAGAGAGAGACAGGGAGAGAGAGACAGGAAGAGAGAGAGACAGGGACAGAGAGAGAGAGAGACAGGGAGAGAGAGAGAGAGAGAGGGAGAGAGAGACAGGGAGAGAGAGACAGGAAGAGAGAGAGAGAGACAGGAAGAGAG
>NW_022986240.1:182022-207022 GCF_902500255.1 Thalassophryne amazonica | reverse complement strand
AGGAGTGGACCAAAATCCCTGTTGCAGTGTGTGAAAAATTGGTCAAGAACGACAGGAAACGTGTGACCTCTGTAATGGCTGACAAATGTTTCTGTACCAATTGTTAAGCTCTGTTTTTCTAGGGTGGTCAAATACTTATTTTATGCAATAAAATGCAAATTAATTATTTAAAAATCATACAATGTGATTTACTGGATTTCTTTTTAGATTCTGTCTCTCACAGTTGAAGTGTACCTACGATAAAAATGACAGATCTCTCCATTCTTTGTAGGTGGGAAAACCTGCAAAACTGACAGGGGGTCAAATACTTATTTTCCCCACTGTATCTGCCTCCAAAAGTCCTAAAAATATGTCTTTACAACCTGATTGTTGTGTGTGGGCTGCCAGAAGAGGAGGTACTGCTGGCCCACCACCAGTGGGCGCCCTGCCTGAAGTGCGGGCTTCAGGCACGAGAGGGCGCTGCCGCCACGGACACAGCCGGGGGTGACAGCTGTCACTCATTATCTCTTGACAGCTGTCACCCATCTACTCAACATCATCTCACTCCATAAAGACCAGACGTCATCTCCACCTTGTTGCCGAGATATCGTACTTTATTGGAGGTAATATCCTCAGCCGTTTGTGTGGTACAATATAATTTGTATATTGTGAGTGTTTGCAGGAGTACCGGTACCTCTGTCGGTGGAAGCTGAGAGAGTGCTGGACGGCACTCTTTTCCCCTGAGGAATCACTGCAGTACTCTGCAACATATTGAGTGAGAGGTGGAGGTGGCATTCCCACCGTTGTTGTTACAGGGTGTACACACACCCACACTTGACTGTCTTTGTTCTCGCCAGCAGTACCAGATCCGACAGTCGGGGACGGTGATCACCTGGGAATTCGGGTCTTGGCGGCTCCAGTATTCACCAGGTTCGGTGGCGGCGGAAATCGTGTGGTTCCGGCTCTTCTCAGGACAGACGTCTTCTATCCTCGAGCCTGCCCACACGTCACCTTTGTGGATTGACTGTAATCATATTCTGAGATTGTCTGTATGTTCGTTGTGCTCCTTCACAACATTAAATTGTTAATTTTTGGCTCATCTATTGACCCTCATTTTCGCCCCCTGTTGTGGGTCCGTGTCACTACACTTTCACAACACTGATTCAAGTTAAAACATCTCACTGAAGAATTGCCATCAACTTGTTGATCACAGTCCAGTTTTTCTGATCAAAATCAACCCAGTATCGAACAAGTTCACATTTTGTGATGAAATCCAAAGCCCAGTCCCTTCCAATCCATGGAACAAGAATGACCCCTATTGGATGAAGTGGGGAAGGACATGTGACCAACTCGTGCGGTGTTAAATTGTTACCATGTTTTAAAAAGTGCATTTTATTGTTGTAACAGGAAAAAAGAAAGGAAAAAGAAATGACATGTGATCATTTAACCTTACATGTGAGATTTATATATGGTATTTTGTGCTCTGGGAGTACGGGGTCCGGGGTCCTTTGCTAAGGGCTATCCAGTCCCTGTACGACCGCAGCAGGAGCTTGGTTCACATTGCCTAGGCCGCTGCACCTCCACGTCGAAAGAAGTCAGTTGAGGTGGCTCGGGCATCTTTTCCGGATGCCCCCTGGACGCCTCGCTGGAGAGGTGTTCTGGGCACGTCCCATTGGGAGGAGGCCCCGGGGAAGACCCAGGACACGGTGGAGGGACTACATCTCTTGGCTGGCTTGGGAACGCTTTGGTTTCCCCCCGGAGGAGCTGGGGGAGGTGTGTGTGAATCGGGAGGTCTGGGCGGCTTTGCTTGAGCTGCTGGCCCCGCGACCCGACTCCGGATAAAGCAGAAGAAAATGGATGGATGGATGGTATTTTGTACTTTGATTATAGACTGTAGGAAGTTTATCAAGTGTTAACCCTTTAAAAGCCTGCGCCCCGGGAAATCGGCCTCTTACGCCCTTTTTCTTCTCTTCTCTTCTGCTCGGCCCTTCTCTTCGTATCTTGGGTCCTGAGACGCTGCCTCAGCCGTCTAGATTTATGACCCTTTGTCTACAACCACGTGTGGCTTAAAACTTATTTCTTGTTTGTGTGCACCGACAAGAAATTACTTTTTCTTTTTTTCTACAGATAACTTTTGCTCAACTTTTGTAAAGTTAAATGCGCAGGCGCATTTAACTTCCTTTGACGATTTTTCAAATTAAAACCTTTTCTTCGTAAACTCCAATTTCCTCTCGTGAACATTTTTCTCACAAAGTCAACTATTTTTGTATTGATTTTTGTGATTTGATCCGGCTTCTAAAAATGATGACGGAAGAAGAATTTTTGTTTTTTGTGACTAGAAAATAAAACGCTCAAGCCTTTATTCTGATGATCCCCGACTACGAGTGCTGCAGAGATAAAAACATCCAGGTCAGCTAAGCCGCAACAGAGAGTGAACTGCCGTTGCAAGTCAATCAATCAATCAATCAATCAATCAATTTTTTTATATAGCGCCAAATCACAACAAACAGTTGCCCCAAGGCGCTTTATATTGTAAGGCAAGGCCATACAATAATTATGTAAAACCCCAACGGTCAAAACGACCCCCTGTGAGCAAGCATTTGCCTACAGTGGGAAGGAAAAACTCCCTTTTAACAGGAAGAAACCTCCAGCAGAACCAGGCTCAGGGAGGGGCAGTCTTCTGCTGGGACTGGTTGGGGCTGAGGGAGAGAACCAGGAAAAAGACATGCTGTGGAGGGGAGCAGAGATCGATCACTAATGATTAAATGCAGAGTGGTGCATACAGAGCAAAAAGAGAAAGAAACAGTGCATCATGGGAACCCCCCAGCAGTCTACGTCTATAGCAGCATAACTAAGGGATGGTTCAGGGTCACCTGATCCAGCCCTAACTATAAGCTTTAGCAAAAAGGAAAGTTTTAAGCCTAATCTTAAAAGTAGAGAGGGTGTCTGTCTCCCTGATCTGAATTGGGAGCTGGTTCCACAGGAGAGGAGCCTGAAAGCTGAAGGCTCTGCCTCCCATTCTACTCTTACAAACCCTAGGAACTACAAGTAAGCCTGCAGTCTGAGAGCGAAGCGCTCTATTGGGGTGATATGGTACTACGAGGTCCCTAAGATAAGATGGGACCTGATTATTCAAAACCTTATAAGTAAGAAGAATAATTTTAAATTCTATTCTAGAATTAACAAGCAATTAAACAGCAATTACGACTGAAAGCACCCCTGGTAACTCACGAAACCGGGCGCGGTGACTGACAGAGTCAAATTTTATACATTTATACCTTTTATACCTTTGCCAAGGTACCGGCAACAGCTGTGCGGACGGACGGTTCCTCGACTGAAAACAAAGACGGCTTCCAGCATCGGACCTCATGGAGACCAGCTGCACTGCGCCTCCAAGTAAGACCGGGGCATGATGTCAGAGATAAACAGAGTGGCTTTATTTAATTCTATTCACTGGCACTAATCTTCTCTCGCGTTAATAAATACCAAAATATATTCCCTGCTGATTAGGATGAATTTCATTCCTAAAACTCCCGCTTCTAAACCAAATGATCTGAACGTCATGTCATCACGTCAAGTGATCATTTCAAATATCCTAAAACATATATTATATTCTTCCTGATTCTGCTACATCAGCAAACATGCTGAACATGAGATGAATATAGCATCCACACATGTTACAGTGACATGTAGAACATCAACTAGATTTCACATTTCCAGAGTAAACATTTGTCCAGGTTTTACTGTTTAGCTCAGGCCTCGTTTGAGGAAGACTTCATGTCACAGTCGAACAGTGTTTGGTGGAAACTGTTACCATAACAGCATATTTCTTGCTTTCTGATTCCTTTAATTTAGGCTGTTTAATTCATGTTTGCAGTGATGCATGATATTAGAATTATCCAGGGTAAAACATGTACATTGTACACAATATAATTGTAACACCTGGATACAATCATTTCTGTATGTATGTATGATGATGATGATGATGACCAGTACCACCTGGGATCAGTCATACTGAGGTCACTGTGTTCTTGGACAAACAACCTTGAACACTTGTTGTCAGCAAGTCCTAAATTTAAAATTGTAGAGTTTAAAGTTTGTTTATTTGGAAGGAAGCTCTAAAAGACATTTCATTAACTGATTTGCAAGTGAAGTTGTGCTTTGTGGAAACACATTTTACTCATTTCCTGTTTGACTGGTTTGATTTTTTTCTGTTTGTCTCACAGCTCTCATCTCTTCAGCCCCACAGAGGAACACCAAGGATAAAGACGCAGATCCATGGCAATCTTGTTGATCATGGAACATTACAGATTGATTCTGAGGACCATGACTTTCCTGATCATCCTGCAGGGGGCAGCAATGGTGCTCTTTTACAGTTGGTATGTCCAGCACAAGCCCAGCACTGTCACAGACTCCAACAACAAAGTTCATGTGTTGGTGCTCACGTCGTGGCGATCAGGTTCCTCTTTCCTGGGTCGGGTGTTCGGCCAACACCCGTCGGTGTTCTATCTCATGGAACCCGCGTGGCATGTGTGGACACAACTGAAGGTTGGTGCACGGAAAGCCCGGATGGTAGTAAGGGATCTGTTACGAAGCCTATTCCAGTGTGACTTCTCAGTAATGGAGTCTTACATGGAACAGAAGTCTCACATCTCCAACTTGCTCATGTGGAGTCACAGTCGAGCGCTGTCCTCGCCTCCAGCCTGCTCTCTTAGGCTGTGCAACCAAATAAGCAAGCAGACTGAGTGCTCTGAAGTGTTTCATTAGTCTGTTCCTGCAGCCTGCAGTCTCATTAGTTTCAGCAGAGGATGAGTTTCAGAGGGTGTGAGGATCTCACATTGACAAGAAGTTCAGTGATTTTCGTTCAGAGAAATCTGATTAGATTTCTTACAGTACATTCAGACAGTGGTGAGCACAGTTCCAATAATCCGATAACCAATACTTATCGAAGATAATGTTTTCATTATCAGTTTATCTTTTAAGATAACTTTAAAACCCATTATTGGACTAATTATCTTGCGATAAATTTTTGTCCAATAATTTTTAGACCGATAAAGTTGAACAGCTACAAACATTTATAAAATTTAAAATCAGTTGAGCACCTACCTGTTAAATGTTTCGTAGCTGATGTGTAGTTCTACCCTCTGCAAATCACAGGAGAGCTGCTTCAAGAAGAAACTGCTCTATCCTCTGCAGGCAAAAGAGAACTGGTCTCTCCCCCCCCCCACCAAAAAAATAACTCATTTCTTTTAACCCCAAACTAATACAAGGGCTATATCACTCAAGTCATCCAAATCAAATCAAATCTATTTTATTTATATAGCGCCAAATCACAACAAACAGTTGCCCCAAGGGGCTTTATATTGTAAGGCAAAAGCCATACAATAATTACAGAAAAACCCCAACGGTCAAAACGACCCCCTATGAGCAAGCACTTGGCGACAGTGGGAAGGAAAAACTCCCTTTTAACAGGAAGAAACCTCCAGCAGAAACAGGCTCAGGGAGGGGCAGTCTTCTGCTGGGACTGGTTGGGGCTGAGGGAGATAATCAGGAAAAAGACATGCTGTGGAAGAGAGCAGAGATCAATCACTAATGATTAAATGCAGAGTGGTGCATACAGAGCAAAAAGAGAAAGAAACACTCAGTGCATCATGGGAACCCCCCAGCAGTCTAAGTCTATAGCAGCATAACTAAGGGATGGTTCAGGGTCACCTGATCCAGCCCTAACTATAAGCTTTAGCAAAAAGGAAAGTTTTAAGCCTAATCTTAAAAGTAGAGAGGGTGTCTGTCTCCCTGATCTGAATTGGGAGCTGGTTCCACAGGAGAGGAGCCTGAAAGCTGAAGGCTCTGCCTCCCATTCTACTCTTACAAACCCTAGGAACTACAAGTAAGCCTGCAGTCTGAGAGCGAAGCGCTCTATTGGGGTGATATGGTACTATGAGGTCCCTAAGATAAGATGGGACCTGATTATTCAAAACCTTATAAGTAAGAAGAAGAATTTTAAATTCTATTCTAGAATTAACAGGAAGCCAATGAAGAGAGGCCAATATGGGTGAGATATGCGCTCTCCTTCTAGTCCCTGTCAGTACTCTAGCTGCAGCATTTTGAATTAACTGAAGGCTTTTCAGGGAACTTTGAGGACAACCTGATAATAATGAATTACAGTAGTCCAGCCTAGAAGAAATAAATGCATGAATTAGTTCTTCAGCATCACTCTGAGACAAAACCTTTCTAATTTTAGAGATACTGCGCAAATACAAAAAAGCAGTCCTACATATTTGCTTAATATGAGCATTGAATGACATATCCTGATCAAAAATGACTCCAAGATTTCTCACAGTATTAGTAGAGGTCAGGGTAATGCCATCCAGAGGAAGGATCTGGTTAGACACCATGTTTCTAAGATTTGTGGGGCCAAATACAATAACTTCAGTTTTATCTGAATTCAAAAACAGGAAATTAGAGGTCATCCATGTCTTTATGTCTGAAAGACATTCCTGCAGTTTAACTAATTGGTGTGTGTCCTCTGGTTTCATGGATAGATAAAGCTGGGTATCCAGAGGCATACATTTTTAACTTATGGTTTAACTTTTAACCAAACTAATTTCGTACAAGTTATTTAAATGAATGTCATGTCTGAAATTTTATTAAGTGAAAATATCAGATATATGTTTTAGTTTTAAAGTAATGCGCTAATTGTTAAGGTTTTAGTGTGGATATATGCTGTGCCCAGCAGTGCATTATGGGTAGGATAGGATAATCTCAGTACATTCACGACATGCGAAATGCATTTGAAACACTCTGATCAAGCTCTACAGACAACAGCATTAAACTCTAGTGCCTAAAACTCTTGTGAATACATTTTCTGGGTTTAGAGACATTGTTGTTGTGTCTACGTTTATTAAATTCCATGCCATTTTAAATGTAGCAGACACGGATTATCTGGAATTTTGTTTTGGCAAGTTTTCAAGGTCTCTACTGCCATCTACTGGCCAGTAGTGTTCATGGCAGTATTGGCCCTGAAGCTGGGCTGATATATTTTCAATCACTGTATTGGGCGACAGCTCAAACTGTACGACAGAACCGCACCGTGTAAAAGTTCAGCGCACACGATTTATGTTCAAACACACATTGTACGTTCAAAAACCACACGTCGGACTGGTGTTTCCAGAAGCAAAATATAAACAGAAGCTTTTTTTTCATACTTAACTTACAAAAACTCTCGATGGGAGTACGGAACCTGGGAGAGGTCACTTAAAGTGATTTTTTTTCTGGCCATGATAATTTGTGCGCATGTTTTCCTTTAATTGAGCCCATGAATTAATAAAACTTGCTCTCAAATTAGTAACACGACTGATGATACACTCTGACCAGATCCATTTCTAATGGGGAAATGTATTACACTGTCTGCTGGTTTGTTGGCTAATAGCCAGCGTTTATGTGACAAGACAATATTGAGTAATTGAGTGGACTTTTTACAAATTGTGGCCACGTTTAAGTAGATCATGCCCTTGTTTTACTCAAACGATGCTTAAAACAAGGGCACAATATAAAACATGCGCTCAATATATTAAAACGTGCGCACATTCTCTCCACATGCAAAACATTTTGCGATGACACTTCCAGGGCTCTGTAAAAAATGCCTGTTTTTACAAATAAAAAAATGGAATATTTTACAAAAGCACATTTTGTATGTAAACACCAACACACGTCACATTAACGTGTTGGTTTACATAATGAATGACTTAACCCATAAGTGTTTAGCAGAGGCACATTTTACCCAGAATCCTTTGCGATCTGTCTGTGTTTGTTACAGAACTTCAGAATTAGTGCATTATTCAACATTAAAAGATATATGTTATATTTTAACTTTGTACAAATGACAGAATTGACATTAATGGATTTATTCTATCAGTATTCATTTTATTTACACACCAAACCATAAGTCAGCACTGCTTTATTTTCCAAGACCTCCACCTGACTGGAGCATTGTGATTGGGTAGAGAGCTGAGGTTTGAGGCTCTTCTCAGCTTGTGTCTGTGCTGGAACCCGTGTAGTAAACAAGAGCTTCTAGCAGGGGGTAACATGGTCAAAGACAGAAGTGTGGGCTCATTGTTTGAGTTTGTTGTCGCTTTTGATTCTACCAGAAGCGATCGTGGTGTTAAAACTCAAATTCAGTTTGTTAGTAGTCGCAAATGTACCAGAGACAATACTGGAATTTATCGGTTATCTGTAACTTCTGATACATTTTTGGGTGGTTTATCGTTTTATCAAAGACAAATTTTCAGTTATCTGATTATCTGTTATCGAAGTTAATTTTTTGGTTATCTGTGCCCACCACTGCATTCAGATTATCTACAAATGAGCACGCCCAACACATATATGGGGAGATTTTTTTGGTTTTTTGTGCCATGTTGAGCATCATTCTTAAGTCTGCAGGAACACAAACACATGAACTATTTTTATTGTTGGGTTGTCCACTGTTTGGGGACGGGGTGTATTTGGGTGCTGTGAGGACACGGTGTGGACTGTTTTGACCACCAGCTGTTGGTGTTTTGGTGGTTCTATGTTCATTTCCCTTCTTACAGATAATGACTTCACTTACTGCTCCTCCGGCAAGTTTGGAGGCTGGAATATTGAAGATATGCGGTGCTCCAGAGACTGTCTGAGAGTTTTTTTTTTTTTCTTCTTTATATAGCGCCAAATCACAACAAACAGTTGCCCCAAGGCGCTTTATATTGTAAGGCAAAGCCATACAATAATTACGGAAAAACCCCAACGGTCAAAACGACCCCCTGTGAGCAAGCACTTGGCAACAGTGGGAAGGAAAAACTCCCTTTTAACAGGAAGAAACCTCCAGCAGAACCAGGCTCAGAGTTGCTATATTAATTATCAGATCTCTTCCATTTTCATCTTCCAGAGTCATATCAGATGAAACTGGCAGATATATGATTCTCTCAGACACACTGTGTCATCAGCCTGTATTATTATTTCACTGTCCCCAGTTTTGACAACCCACATATGATGAACCTCTTTCAATGTCTCACTTCAGTGGACAATCATTTCCTGATATTTGGAGACTGTAAACACTGGTAGGTGATCAGTGATGTCATTGATTCTTCTGTCCTCACTTGATGGTATTTAAGTTTGTCATTTAGTTGTTTCCTCTTGTAGTTACTGTCACAGACTGTAAACACTGGTAGGTGATCAGTGATGTCATTGATTAATAACCCACTCACTGTATTATTTTCAATGTCATTGGTGAATATGTTATTGATTAAGGTGGCAGAACAGGGTGTGATTCTGCTGGGTCGAGGGATTTTGGGGTATAAGCTCAGACTGTACACTGTGTTAATAAACTCATCAGTCATTTTGTGCCTGTTTGGATTTAACAGATCAACATTAAAATCACCACAGATAATAATAACTTTTTGATGACCTTTTGAAAACCTGTCTTCAATCCAGGTCCTAAATGTATCAATAGACATGTTTCTGATATGGCGATTACACTGAATTGTTTTGTGAACTGACTTAAATATTCCTTTGTTAGGGTTCTTTATGTGGTGAGTGATTTAAAAAAGAACTGGACAGGAAATGGACTACAAAGTTTAGATGTTGTATTGAAAGGTGTCGACACTGATAACAGAGACATCTAAGCAGCGCTGGGGTCTTCGAACAAACCACATGCACCGTTTGAACAAAGAGCCACGATTCTTCTTCTGCACTAACTTTTATTCCTGAGTCAAGGCCGGCCCCTATGTGGGAGGTCCTTAGCCTGTCGTGAATCAGTGGCTATGCGATTGGCTGCAAAGTGAAGTAGGCGGGTATAAGTGGGTGTCGTGATCACGTTGCGTTCAAGGCAGTATGCAAAAGTTTTATGGTGTATGTCGGTGTGCCAAGCAACAGATCAGAGTGTTCCTTTATGCTGTTCCCATTCTGTTCCAAATAGATGTGAATACTTTGGTTTTTATCAATTAAACAGCTATAAGAAGCAGTTAGGTTAAGATCACCAATTACAAGGACATTTTGGATGTGCATTGGCCATTTTGTAGTGTGGGACATTTTGGGTGTGCGTCGGCCATTTTGTGGTGGGCATCATGGAACACTGATATAATTTAAATTTGTGTAGAGTCCTCTGCTATTAAAATGGTTTAGTAACAGTTTACTATCTGATTTAATGATCTGGTTCTACTGGTCCTCTCTGTAGTAATAGCATTCATCGTTGATATTGAAGAAGAAATTATTGTCTGGATCTATGTGGTTTTCCAAGTCCAGTAAATTATGGTCAGTGTGTTGAAATGTTCTCAGTTCCAGTTTATCATGATCAGTAATCATTTGAGTTCTGTCAGTATTATCTCCAGTTGTGGATGAATGAGTTCTTCCAGACTGTATCATGATTGTATGTTAAGGGCTCCTTCACACATAACATAATTGTAGCCGACTAGCGCACGAAGGGGCAATTGCATGCTATTTGTGAAAATTCAGAGCTGTTTCCAACGCCTCGTACACCTGTCACTACAATTATTCGCGCACACCAGCTGCTGAAAGATAGAGTGTGCGCTATGAGAGCTCATTCGATCCCTCTTGCAGCAGGTGTCGGGCAAATTCCAAGTGAAACACATGAACATCTAACACCGCTCGCTTGACACTAAGAAAATGTGTGGCCATTCGTGTTGTTATCATGAAAACTGAGCAGATGATCACTGTCGAGAAATTTGTCTACGTGCCCCCACAAGTGTGGCTTCGCAAAAAGCAACACGTGGCCTGCGTGTATATCGCATGTGTCGTGCTCATGGCGTATGTGTTTTGCTCTGCTCCCCTGCTCCCCCCTACACAAGTGGCATGTGGTGGGGGGGGGGGGGGGGCACACTTGCATAAAATGCTAATATGTATGTACATACACATGAATGTACATACACATGGGTTCTGGACAGCCACTTCTGAGCGCACACAGCACAGGGAGGCGCCTGTCAGCTTATTTCAGCACACTGACAGCTGGATGACGGGTCAGTGCACACAAGATGTCACATTACAGACAGCAAGACCACAGCCAGGACAGGAATATAAATAATTACGACAATAACTACATACACAATTTCATAGCAACCACATAACACAGAAACAGAGTAACATGTTGGCCTGGGCGCTGAACGGACAGGGGGACGTGTCTGCAGGGCCGGCCCTGGGTGATTTGGAGCCCCGGGCGAAAATGTAGACTGGTGCCCCCCCCAACACATAAACACAAACCCTCAAATGTGTTTTTTTTTCCCTTATTTTGTATTGATAGTAACGCACGTCACACAAAATATAAAAACTTGAATGATAAATACAGAAATAAAGTAAATAAACTAACAGTGCAAAGTAGAGTGTAGTGCAATTGTTTTGGTCCAACTTAAAATATGTCATGACAGATATTAAAAATTTAACAAAATAATCTAGATTTGACGTAAACTCTGGTAACAATATTCACACATAACACAAACAAGTGTGCAAAAAAGCCTCTTAACAAAATAACTTACACAATATAAACAAATACTTAAAACTGTACATGCCTGGACTTCCTTGCTGCAAAGGGGTCAATAGTTGCATCAAAAGATAGCTGCCTGGACACTTCTTGATTAATACTTATAAGTGCAAGTCCATTTAGTCTCTCTTGTGACATTGTGGACCTTAAGTAGTTTTTTATAAGCTTCAGTGTTATGTGTCGACGCGGGTTGAGGAGCGGACCTGCGTCTGACAGAACCCAGCGGTAAAAATAACCAGAAGGCGGTTCCCAACAGAAACAATTTATTTTTTCACCTGTGCTTACAAATGTAAAACATAAAAAGCGTCCCTCTGGTGGAGTAATAAGTGGCACGTTCTCCAGCGCCCGCAAGGATTAAAGCCCGGCGCTCCTGGACCCACTACCACCGCCAAAACACCCCCCAGGTGGACACGACGAACCGATTCTCTGTGGAGCAAAGAGAAGGTGAGGTGAGTCAGCAGATACAACTCTATCATAACACACGCTATCAGCAACACACTCAGGTCAATGTTTCTTTTTAACTTTATGCAAATGAGCAGCCCCTCACAACAAGTGGAGGATCACTTATCCTGCACACCACCGCAGTGAGAAGCAAGCTGCACAATTCTCCTCACAATCTCAGTTTACTGTGTAACCAAACACCAAGATACTATCAACAATTACTTAATCACTTAATTACCTTTAGCGTGTGCTGACAGCATGTGTCCTCACCCTTCCCTGCTTCACGGGCTCGATATGTCAAACCCAGGTGTGGTCCTCAGTGTCTCACAAACATCACAAGGTTGAGTTCCCGGCAGTTCTGCTCAAATCACACATGACTTATATGCAGAACGCCATCCAATTATCTGCTTCAGCTGCAAGTCTTCAAGGCCGCACGTGAGCCCCTGCCACAGGTGTTCCACATGACGCTAATAAGGGTGAGGACTCTTCAGCCAGCACTTTCTCCACAGACAAATCAGCCCTCATGCCACCTGGAGAGCAAAGAAAAGAAAAGAACACCAAAACAGCCAGCCACGCCCCCCCCAACACACAACATTCAGTTTAGAAAAGCTTCTCTCAGCTGATGCTACAGTGACTGGAATGGTTGCAGCTATTCTGACTGCTACCCAGATGTTGGGATAGATCTCGAGTTGTTTTTCCTCAAGGAAAACTAAAAGTTCCATAACAGTCATTTTGGGTTTTGGCCAGGTGGGAAAGGACTGCAGCTCCATCACCAGTTGTTGCTCCTCTATGTCTGTCTGGTCTCCACAGGTCAGTGTATTGCACAATTCTTTGGTTTGCTTTTTTTACTTCTTCTGGAGGCAGATTGGGGAAGTTGGTGAGCACATGAAAGACATTGGAAACATCACTTATCATTTCTGTTCTCTCCTTCAGTGATGCAATGGTCATATCTACAACTGCATTGAAAAATGTCACTTCCATTTTTTTCATGGCATCTGTTTGGGATTTCATCTGGAGCTTAGTAAGAGAATTGCCTCTTGGTAACTCTGTCTCTTTTCTTTCAATGCAGCAATAACATTCATCTCCTCACACAAATCTCTGGCACATGCTTGGGCAGTAGCAAATCCTGTACTCCTGTATTCCGAAAGAGATGCTTCAGTTTTTCTTAAGAGGTCAACTGCTACATCCATGTGCATTGATTCTGACTGCAGTAATTTGTTTACTACTTGTATTTTTGACAAAATGTCATGCCACACAACAGAGCAAATTGAAAAGCGTTATGAACCAATCTCTTGGGCTAAAGTCTGTGCCTCTATTTTTATTGTAGGGTCATTTGCAGAGTCTCTTACCTCTAAAAGAGCCTCCCTAATGCCTGATGCCTGAAACCTTACAGGTACTACACTGTTTATCCTGCTCTCCCATCTAGTGTCAGCCCAGGATTTCAAAGATATGTTCACATGTTTTTTAAAATTGTCCATCTTTGTGTAGATGCTGAACAAAGATTAAAAAGATTCTGCAGGTAGCCAAAGTACCCTGTAGCATCTGTGGAGCTTTTTGCTGCATCTGAAACAACAAGATGAACTGTATGTGCTCCACAGGAAACAAACAGAGCTCTTGAGTTTAACTCACATAATCTAGCTTGAACACCCTTTTGTTTTCCCTTCATGTTCTCCCTCAGCCCCAACCAGTCCCAGCAGAAGACTGCCCCTCCCTGAGCCTGGTTCTGCTGGAGGTTTCTTCCTGTTAAAAGGGAGTTTTTCCTTCCCACTGTAGCCAAGTGCTTGCTCACAGGGGGTCGTTTTGACCGTTGGGGTTTTACATAATTATTGTATGGCCTTGCCTTACAATATAAAGCGCCTTGGGGCAACTGTTTGTTGTGATTTGGCGCTATATAAAAAAATTGATTGATTGATTGATGTTTGCCCCATTGTCATATGACTGTCCTCTACAGTCCTTAAATTGAATGTTTAGTTCTTTTAGTCTGTTGAGGATGAGTGCTGAGAGGCTTTCTCCGGTGGTTTCTTCTGCCTCCAGAAACCCCAAAAAATGTTCCTTTATTTGAGGAGTGCCTTCTACTGTTACTGTTCTTCTTATCACTGACATTTGCTCCTTGTGGCTTAGATCTGGAGTACAGTCCAAAATAATGGAATATTTGCTTACTTTAATTTCTGCCACAATGGAGTCCAAAATTTGTTCACTGATGCAATTTATTAGTTTTTCCGAGGTATGTTGTGTGGCTTGCTCCTCTATCCACCTTTTCAATATGCTCTTTGAGTACAGGGTCAAAAAGTGCCATGAGTTCTACTTCTTTCAGAAAAGTTCCATTATTGAAATCATGCAGTTTGTCTTAGCTTCCCCGAAATGCAATATTTCATTCTGCCAGTGATTGAATTATTGCCACCAACCTGGTTAGAACTTCTCGCCACCTTCTCCTCTCTGCATTTATTAGTGCCATTTCTGCCTTGTCTATTGTCTGGCCACTCTTAATACGGCTTTCTAACTCTTTCCATGATGCTATGTTTTTGCAGTGTTCAGGGCTGGTCTCATGCATTTTAAGTGTATCTGAGCAGTGCTTCCAGTTACTGAAACCTTCTCTGCCTAATTTGAATATTTTTTGTGGGAACAGTTTGCAACAGAAGCAGTATAAACTGTCATTTTTGGTTGCGTATATGAGCCATGTTCTCTTCATCTTCTCCCCATTCATCAGGTGCCTAACGAAATAGTGATGGTGGAAACTTCTCCCATTGTTGGGTATTTTCTCCTCCAAACATTCTTAAAACCTTTGATAAGACAAACAGAGTCAAGAAACACCAGTGAGACAGAAAGTCAAATATTACGCGCGGAGTGCGGCCAGGCTGTACACCAAAGCTACACTAAAGTCTGGCCTGCTTTTCCGCTCTTTTTATTAAGAGACGCCCTCATCACATAAACAAGAAACTTGTCCTAAGGGTGGGGGTGATGACGCAAGACAAGTTTCTTCCCATAACATAAACCCATACGTCAATAAGTGCAGCTGTAAGGAAGAACACTTCAGGTCAGCACATCTCGTTCGTCTGTTGCAGGTATCAGCTGTTCTGCATCTGCCTGAAGTGTCCTGTCTTCCACACTCCTTCACACTAAACATCACATCACAATAGTCAAAACGTTCTCTTGCTCCCAGTCGTTAGAGACTGCGGAAACAAAGTTATATTATAATAATAAGTACATCCAGTCCTTCATTCCCAGCTCAGATTGACCCCAGAGTGCTAAAACAAATTGAATTCTCAGGATCGCATTAAGACAGGTGCAAAACAGCACATCTCCGTTCTCATGAGAAAGAAGACAAAGCTAAAACAAGGTTGAATAACACATACATTCTCAGGGTGAAGTGCAAAACAGCACGACACCGTTCTCATGAGAAAGAAGACAAAGCTAAAACAAGGTTGAATAACACATACATTCTCAGGGTGAAGTGCAAAACAGCACGACACCGTTCTCATGAGAAAGAAGACAAATGTACAAATGTTTAACAGTGATAACATATATACAAAATCTTTAACATTCCCCTCCTGTTTATCGCCTGTTAAACATACAGTAGGCATCACTCAGCTTAGCACTTCTTTTTGAGATTTTCACTAAGAGGTTCATCATGGTATGTTTTCTCTAGGCTTACACCCCAGAGGTGATGTCATCATTGTCACCATCATCGGTGTCTGGGGCATCATACTTCCATTGGTCTGGGTACAGGTCAGGAGAGCCATCGTCCTCCTTGTCGTCATCTGTCCCCAGAAGTGGATATGATGCTGGACCCCCTCCTGGTCCTGGACTTATTGCTGTGGTTATCATTCTATTTACAAGGCCTCGGAGACATGGAATACAACAACATCCACACAATGTTAGAATTGCAGCAAATACTGCTATAGACACTAATAGTGAAGAAATCAAAGACCTCCATTTTCCCATCCCTTCCAGCCACCAATCCCAGCCTTCGGTGTTTACTCCACTGTGCTCTTTCATCTTCCTGTTCAACGTCCTCAGCCCATCAATGGCTTGAGTGAGACTGCCGTCTGCAGCTGTGTTGTTGGGAATGAATGTGCAGCATTGTTCTCCGAACATGGCACAAACACCTCCTTTCTCTGCCAACAACATATCCAGAGCAATACGATTCTGGAAGGCCATAAGGGACGTGGCTTCTAACTGTGAATGGACAGCCTTAAATCCTTCCTCAGTCCAATTTCCTAATTTCTGTACATTGTAGTGGATGTAGTTTATTCTGTCCACGTTTTTATTAATTGAGCACCACCAACAGATGGAAGATTCAAATCCAGCTGCTATTTGATTAACCAGTTTATACTCGTCAGGTACTCCCCTGGGGACTCCTATTGCGTCAATATATGTTGGATTTCCCACTCCTTTCCAATCTCTCTTCACTCTATGTCTGGCTACGCCTTTCTGCCAATCTTCAGGAATAAGAGAGGCTGCATATGTCGTAACGTCTTCAGGGGTCATGGGTATGGCTTCAACTGGTAACAATAATGATATAAATGCACAATAACCTGACACATTTCGTGGCAGTCTGTCAAAGATTCTGTTATCCCCACACCACCACCATACGTCACTCCTCCCGACAGGTTTGAATGTGGGAGTACTATGGACCACATTCTTACACCAGGCGGTGTGGTTTAAGCTACCCAAAGTCTTACCTGTCCCTGTCAAGTGTACACATGTGTGGTTAGCATGCCCAACTTTGTTTGAGAATAAAGGTTTGATCTTAGTCAATTTGGTCACTGGATAGATCTTGTCCCACTTAGAACATTTGTTGTTTGCCGCAATGTATGTCTGTGTCATAGCAGTCAGTAGACAGTCTTTGGGTAATGCTGCCGGTATTACCTGTAATATAGGTCTGGGTCCCATACACACAACACAGTCCTTCTTTGCTGCTAGTCCTGCTTGTTCTGCCATTAAAAGCCAATTGTTATTTTGTCCACTAATTCCTGTAGTTACTAGGAACCAGTCATCTGCCTTCATGTCTTTTGATCGGACTGGGGTCTTTGTTACTTCTTTTTGGTCTCTGCAATCTGCGGATGTGATCCTTATTATCATGTCCCGTGCTCATGGCTTTTAATAATAATCCCAATTCAAAAAAGAAAAGTAGCATAACAAGGACTGTCCGTGGGGTCCAGAAACCCCCGTTCTTTTTATTTTTTTTCTTTCGCCATTTCTGCACACTACAGCACACCTATGTTCAGAACAGTGGCTTCTTAATGTCTTCTGCTAGCTTTCGTGTCTAACCTGGATCTTAACACCAAGCTCACACACTATTACTAGTCTTGTCCTACTGTTCTTACTGTTTGTCTGTGTCTGCAGAAATGACTTTCTTACAGTGAGTTAAATGAATCCATGTACTTCTTTCCCCAATTTTCAAAGCTGTGGGTGTTGCGAGTAGTACTTGATAGGGCCCTTCCCATTTAGGTGAATGCCAGTGTTTTCTCTTGATGCTTCTTATCAACACCCAGTCTCCAGGTACCACTTTAGGGTCCTCCTGTGGAGAAATGGGATCATCAGTGTTTGGAACTCTCCCTCGTTGTCCTTCTAACATTTTTCTCATATAATCCGCCAAATTGGCTTCCTCAGGTACATCCCAAATTTGTCCATAATATGGCAATCGATATTTTCTGCCAAACAATGTTTCATACGGTGTCAACCCCATGGTACTAGTTATGTTTATATACATTTTTACCAAATCTACACAATGTGTCCATGGTCTGCCTGTTTCCTCCATTGTCTTTCTAAGTCTGTTTTTTACTGTTCCATTCATCCTTTCCACTAATCCGGCGCTTTGTGGATGATAAGCACAATGATTTTTGAGATTAATCTGTAGTGCTTCTCCCACGTATTGCACTATTGCATTAACAAAATGCGCTCCATTATCTGAATAGACTGTTTCTGGTATTCCAAAACGTGGGATGATGTCTTTGCATAATGCTTTAGCCACTGTAAGTGAATCTGCATGTTTTGTAGGGAACAATTCTACCCATTTTGAGAAGGCATCAATTATGACTAAACAAAATTCCTTCCCTTCATGTTTACTCAGCTGTATATAATCCATATGAATCACTTGAAAGGGATATTGTGGTGTTGGAAATTTACCTCTTTGGGGTCTCAAATTGCCTTGTGAGTTGTGTTTTGCACATATCATGCATGCTCTACAATGCTGTTTTGCATATGCATCGAACCCATAAAGACAAAAAATAGATTGCAATTGTGATATCATACCCCCTGATGAGACATGCGTCACGCCATGGCTCATAATAGCTGCCCATTTAAACATATTTTTTGGCAATATGGGTTTCTTTTGTGGTCATACGTACAAGTCATTTGCATACGTAGCTCCTTTAGCTATCCACATTTGTTTTTCTCTGTCTGTTGCCTGCTGTTGCATGTCAGCAAGCAGTGTACGACCTAAATGCAAATCCGGAGTAGTTTCCTGTACAACAAAAATAGAAGAAGCTGCTGCTGCCTCTTTTGCTGCTCTGTCAGCAAAATCATTTCCTTTTGAAACACTGTCAGAGCCATTGGTGTGAGCCGCACATTTGCATATAGCAATTCGTTGAGGCAACTTCACAGCTTGCAGTAGGGCAGTTAGGAGTGTGGCATGAGTCACTGGCTTTCCAGACGATGTCACCATTCCACGCTCCTCCCACAGTTTTGCAAACACATGCACTGTGCTGAAAGCGTACTGGCTGTCCGTATAAATTGATACGGCCGTACCTTGAAACAGATAGCAAGCTGCAGTTAAAGCAACTAATTCAGCTGCTTGTGCTGAAAATGACGATGGCAATGAAGCAGAATCTAATACTTCTGAATTTGTGACGACAGCATATCCAGATTGCGTTTGTCCATAAGCATTTTTGGTGGAAGAACCATCCACATACACGATTGTACTGTTTGGGATGGGTGTGTCCCGGAGGTCTGGGCGTGCTTTTGTACAAACTGTTGCTACATCAAGACAATTGTGCGGCTCACCATCCTCAGGTAAAGGTATCAATGTGGAGGGATTCAATGTTGTACATCGCTCTATCGTAAGGTGTGGCTGTGATAATAGCAAGGACATGCACGAAAGATGTCTTGCTGGGGACAAAAGGCTCATGTTTGTCTGCAACAGAAGTGCAGAGACTGCATGTGGAACTTTCAATGTCAGCTGATGGAATAGAACAACATTACTGCTACTTTGAATAGCCATAGAGGCTGCAACAACAGCCTGTACGCATGGTGGTAAAGCACTTGCTACTGCATCCAATTTAGATGAGTAGTAGGCAACTGGCCTCAATTTTGAGCCATACACTTGAACCAAAACACTAGTCATGAACTTATTCTTACAATCAGCTGTTTGAATGAATGGTTTACCATAATCTGGTAGTGCCAAAACTGTGGATGACACTAATGTTTGTTTTACTTTTACAAAGGCTTCCTCAGCATCTTTGTTCCATTCCAACACGGTTGACATTGAAATATCATCTTTGTACATCAAATCAGAAAGTGGACTAGTCAACTCTGCATAGCAAGGAATCCATGCCCTGCAGTAATTTGTCAATCCAAGAAATGACATCATCTGCTTTTTGGTTTGTGGTTTTGGAGCGTGCAAAATTGCTTCCTTCCTGTCAGACAGGATCGTGCGCCCTGTGGCTGATAACTCATGTCCTAAATATTTTACTTTATCCCTACACAACTGAACTTTGTTTCTACTCACTCTGTGGCCATTGTCAAATAAGAAACATAATAATGCTACTGTGTCAGTTATGCAGTTTTCTCGTGTGTCAGAGGCAATCAAAATGTCATCAACATACACTAACAGTTGGCTATCTGCCGGTGGAACGAAATTGGCTAAACATGCTGACATGACTTGAGAATAAATAGTTGGACTTTCTGCGTAACCCTGCGGTAATCTGGTGAATGTATATCGTTGTCCTTTAAAGGTAAAAGCAAACCAGAATTGACTATCTGGATGTACTGGCACAGAGAAAAATGCATTACTTATGTCAATTACTGAGAAACTATTAGAATTTGGTCTCAGCGAATTTAACAAGGTGTGTGGATCTGGGACACATGGTGCTCTTTTAATCACAGCAGCATTTACTGCCTGCAGCTCTTGAATCATTCTCCACCCCACTGAGGGCGGAGCCTTTTTCACAGGAAATATGGGTGTGTTACATGGTGAATCTGGACATGGCACTATTACTCCTGCTGTTAATAAATCCTCTATTACTGGCCTGATTCCGTCAATTGCATCAGGTTTCAATGGATACTGTCTTACACATGGTCTGTATTCTGTTTTTTGCCTTATAACTACAGGTTGTGCATTTTTAATCAGTCCTACGTCTGAAGGACCTGTTGTCCACAATCCTGACGGTACTGAAGAAAGAAGAGCATCCTCTTCAGGAAACACTCAGGATTGTGAAGTGGACGCATCAATGTGTGTTCCAGCTGTCAGCACCAATGAGACATTAACTGGCACTTTATACAACTTGGTTAATGGACTGAACTCCGTTCGTGGGCCAACTCTACTCCAATCAGAGGCTGACAAAGCTGTTATGACTGTCAGTCCCAGTTCTTGCCATTCTGTCAAATATGGCGTACAAAGTGACATATGTAATGGCATACCTGTGAATCTCAATTTTGATACATCTTCAGTGGCGCCTGTTACTGTTATGACAGCTGTTGAGTTGCCATCATGAATCAAATCGGTCATTGTCAGTTTCACAGGTGAAACATTTTTCAATTTAGTTTCATAGTCACCATCCGGACCTGGAGGATCTTTATGCCACATTGTGACATGCAGGTCAGGTGGTGACATCTGTTGTTCAGGATTTTTTAGTAGGGCTGTCGCTTGCAAGACGACATCTTTACCCCATCCTGCAGCATCTTCTTCTGAGATGTCAAATGTATAGTAATAGTGGAATGTGGGGTCAGCGCTTTCTTCTCTTACCAACCATTCTAGTCATTGTGGATACTGTGGCTGCGGAGGATTATTCCGTTGTGGAATTCCTCCTGCTGCTCCCTCAGTAGGTGGATTCGAACAATTTCTATACATATGTCCCTCTCTTCCACAGTTCCAACAAATCAGGGGACCACGTGGTGGCCCTCCCTGCCTGTGCTGCTGTTGTGGTTGCCATGGTCCTTGACGTTGTGGCTGTCCACCTTGTCTATTTTGCCATGGCTTTTTGGGGCGTTTGCACTGCTTCTGCTGTCTTAAATTGCCCTGCTGGTAATATATTTCATCATCTCCATGTGCTACATACACTCCTTTGTCGCTGTTTCTTGTCTTTTTCTGCTTTAAGACTTCTTCTGCATGACAGCAGTGTGTATGTGTGTCTTCCAATGTGCCTGTAGGCAATCCAATCCAATGTTTCTGTATCCAAGCTTTTATATCCTTATTGGAATGTTGGATCAGAGCGTTTTTCAATTGTTGTTCATACACAGGTGTTTCTGGCAATATGCCACTATGGACCCTCAACACATTCTCAAATCTGCACCTAAACTCTGTCCATGGCTCTCCTTCTTTCTGAGTTGTCCTGGTAATTTCAGTATAGTTTATCTTTGGTCCTAACACTCCTTTTGCACGTGTAATCATAGCTTCCACTCTTGTTTTCAAGACTAGATCATCATGTGTCAGTGGTACGCCTTGTTGATCTGCAGGATTCCAGTCTCCGCGTACCTGACTCCATTTAGGGCCACATGCTTTCATCCACACCTGTTGGACTTCAGGTCCATTAAGGTGGTAAGATGTTCTAATGTTTTCTATATCCTGCATAAAGCCCTCAATGTCAACATGTGGCGATGGTATCATGTCGACTGCTGCTTTGATATCATCAGCATTCCATGTCCGATAAACGAGCATGGTTGGTAGCTGTCCTGCTGTTCCTGCACGAGGATTTGGTACTTCTATCATAGGATAGGCACCTCCCTGATCACTATGTTCCACCATGGGAGGGGCTGTGGGCACTTTTGCTTGACTGCGTGTTTGTGGTTTTTCTGGTTTTTCTCTTTTTACCTTAGGTTTTACTGCCAAATCATACTGTGGTGGCGGTACATCGTCATCCTCTGGTAGAGGAGATAAAGGTCTCTTTGTCACTGACGGTCCAGCCGGCGGTGGTTGTTGAGGCTGTTCTGATTCTCTGTGCTGAATTATCACATCTTCTTCTGCCTTACCTACAGCTTTCTTTTTCCTTGCTTTCTCTAATCGTCGCTTCTCTGCTCCTTTCTGTCTGTTCTCTGCTTCCTCCTCCCAAAATGCCACTAAATCTGCCCCTACTTTCTGCATCTTTGTCTCATCACCTTTATGTTGCTGTTCTAACTCCTTCTTCAGCTTTTGTATGCTGATCAGGTTCAGTCGTCCGTCAAAGTCATGTTTATTAATCCAGGTCTCCAATTTCTTTGTTGCTTTTGGATTTTTTGCCAGTCGTCAGTTGATAAATTTTCCTTATTTTTAGACGTCTTACCCCCCATTTTTATTATATTTTTTATCCCTTGTTATAATTTGGACTTCAGACGGGGGCACACCTAGGGTGTTCTAAATCTGAAGTTTTCACACTTTCTTTGGACGTGACAATTAATTTGCCGTTGTGTGGTTGATTCCTTTCACCTCCCCGTAGGAAGCGGAATCACTTGCCTCTGCTTCCACACACACGGTTGTCACTAATGTTGTCCAAAGTCTTACACTTTCACACAGTTATTTACACTTGCGCAAAACACTATTTACACATAGAAACACTCCTAATAATCGTACGCGTATTCTTACTAATGTCCTGCATTAGGGGACTCCGCCGTCCCTGCCAGATTTAACTGCTTTTTTACAGTGCACATATTTCTACCCGGGATTTCCTTTACGTATTAAAACAGAGGAGTCCGTATCCTCCTTCCGGAATTTAACTACTTGCGTCCCTCGCAACCGTAGAGGAGTCCGCCCTCCTTACAGAGTTTAACTGTGTTTCATTAACAGACGATTCTGTATCATCGCTTACGGAGTTTAACTGTTTTATGTGATCACTTTTATCCCCTACCGGTACGCGTATATAAACAGAGGAGTCCGCACCCTCCTTACAGAGTTTAACTGCTTTGCATTAACAGACGATTCTGTATCATCGCTTGCGGAATTTAACTGTTTATGTGATCTGATCACCACTCACTCAGTACTGTTTACAAAGAAATTCTACTCACTGACTCGACTTCCTGTCTGTCTTCTTCGGGAAAATCTCGTCAACCAGACGATGCCAACGGTGGTCGACAATTGCAGACACGATCAATCGATCGATCGGACCTTGGCCAAGGATTTACGTCTGGACTTGACGACCTCCGCTGGACACCTCCGGTGTTGTTGAGATCCCGGACGAGCCCCCAGTCAATGTTGGGTATTTTCTCCTCCAAACATTCTTAAAACCTTTGATAAGACAAACAGAGTCAAGAAACACCAGTGAGACAGAAAGTCAAATATTACGCGCGGAGTGCGGCCAGGCTGTACACCAAAGCTACACTAAAGTCTGGCCTGCTTTTCCGCTCTTTTTATTAAGAGACGCCCTCATCACATAAACAAGAAACTTGTCCTAAGGGTGGGGGTGATGACGCAAGACAAGTTTCTTCCCATAACATAAACGCATACGTCAATAAGTGCAGCTGTAAGGAAGAACACTTCAGGTCAGCACATCTCGTTCGTCTGTTGCAGGTATCAGCTGTTCTGCATCTGCCTGAAGTGTCCTGTCTTCCACACTCCTTCACACTAAACATCACATCACAATAGTCAAAACGTTCTCTTGCTCCCAGTCGTTAGAGGCTGCGGAAACAAAGTTATATTATAATAATAAGTACATCCAGTCCTTCATTCCCAGCTCAGATTGACCCCAGAGTGCTAAAACAAATTGAATTCTCAGGATCGCATTAAGACAGGTGCAAAACAGCACATCTCCGTTCTCATGAGAAAGAAGACAAAGCTAAAACAAGGTTGAATAACACATACATTCTCAGGGTGAAGTGCAAAACAGCACGACACCGTTCTCATGAGAAAGAAGACAAAGCTAAAACAAGGATGAATAACACATACATTCTCAGGGTGAAGTGCAAAACAGCACGACACCGTTCTCATGAGAAAGAAGACAAATGTACAAACGTTTAACAGTGATAACATATATACAAAATCTTTAACACCCATCCTCATTTTTTAGAAATGTGAAGTCCGACTTGATAACAGGAGGCCCTCGGGTGACTAGCTCGGTCCTTACACCATCAGTCAGGCTGAGCCAATCAGCTGGGTCAATGGGCTCACAAACAGCTGCTGAAGTGGCTGGTGTTTCTCCAGACTGATGGATATTAAGTCTACTGGTACTGGCCTGGCTCCTTCCTCTGTAAAAAGAAACATACACATTGCAGCAATAATTAATTTCTAAAAAATAGTAGCCTGAGCATCCATGTGGAGAGATGTGCATACAGTTTTTCTGTGGACAATATATAGACCGATATAAAACATGAAGAGCTGCTGTTTGTACCAAACGCATGAAACACTCACCTGGATCTTGAAGGACAAGTTGTGTCTCACTAACAGCACTGATGGTTGGAGTTTGACTTTCTGCTGATTCAGCTGTGCACAAAACACAAGCCACCTATTACAACCCCTGGCAAAAATTATGGAATCACCGGCCTCAGAGGATGTTCATTCAGTTGTTTAATTTTGTAGAAAAAAAGCAGATCACAGACATGACACAAAAATAAAGTCATTTCAAATGGCAACTTTCTGGCTTTAAGAAACACTATAAGAAATCAAGAAAAAAAGATTGTGGCAGTCAGTAACAGTTACTTTTTTAGACCAAGCAGAGGAAAAAAATATGGAATCACTCAATTCTGAGGAAAAAATTATGGAATCACCCTGTAAATTTTCATCCCCCAAATTAACACCTGCATCAAATCAGATCTGCTCATTGACATTGACCCTATGTGTCTTTTTGCAAGGAATGTTTTTGCAGTTTTTGCTCTATGGCAAGATGCATTATAATCTTGAAAAATGATTTCATCATCCCCAAACATCCTTTC